>NC_134354.1:42581658-42751658 GCF_048569485.1 Anomaloglossus baeobatrachus | reverse complement strand
CGAGCCGAGCGGCCAATCCGTGTGGAGGGGAGCCGAGCCCAGCGGCCAATCCGACGGTTGTCACTGTAAGGACACAATTTTGGAGCAAGACAGACAGACAGAATAAGGCAATTATATATATAGATGGGAAGATCTCATTCCCCTTTGGATATTTTGGCAGAGCCTTTAACATGGATCATCTATGGTGACAATGAGTCTCTACAGCTCCATACTGTATTATGTGCTCTGTCATATGATGTCCCCATATAGTGAGGTATCTGATGGCCACAAATTAGTTTTATAGATTTTATATGAATCTTACAGAAGATCTCAGTATAAAAGTAAAATGGGTTGAAGCAGCAGCACTCACCATTTGTGTCCAAAAAACGTTATTTTGAATCCATAAAATCACTGGATTACGGGGTGCAGAGAATGGGGAGCGGGGACGTACGGATAACGGTCATTTCACGCATGTCAAGCCGTGCTTCAATAGGTCCTGTTCACCCTTCTTTCCATTTGATATACACTTCTTTTTTGCTTTTTAGCAAGTGTTTAAAAGGGAACCTGTCACCAGATTTGGGGCCTATAAGCTGCGGCCACCACCAGTGGGCTCTTATATACAGCATGTTAGAATGCCGTATATAAGAGCCCAGGCCGCTGTGTAAAATGTAAAATAGAGAATTTTGTTTACTTACCGTAAATTCTTTTTCTTATAGTTCCGTATTGGGAGACCCAGACCTTGGGTGTTTAACTTCTGCCTCCGGAGGACACACAAAGTACTACACCTAAAAGTGTAGCTCCTCCCTCTGAGCTTATACACCCCCTGGTGAGCCAGTCACAGCCAGTTTAGTGCAAAAGCTGAAGGAGAATAGCCACCCACAAGTAAAACAGAGCAAGAGCCAGAACAACCGGAGACTCTGTCCACAACCACAGCCGGTGAAAACACGTGGAACAAGGAAATTGCTAAGAGGCAACAGGGAGGGTGCTGAGTCTCCCAAGACGGAACTATAAGAAAAAGAATTTACGGTAAGTAAACAAAATTCTCTCTTTCTTTATCGTTCCTTTGGGAGACCCAGACCTTGGGACGTTCCAAAGCAGTCCCTGGGTGGGAAATAAACAGAAAAACTAAGAAGTAGGCAAAACCTAACTTCACAAATGGGCGACCGCCGCCTGAAGGATGCGTCTGCCCAAGCTCGCATCTGCCGAAGCATGAGCATGCACTTGGTAGTACTTCGAGAAGGTATGCAGGCTAGTCCAAGTGGCAGCCTGACAGACTTGTTGAGCCGTAGCCTGGTGCCTAAAAGCCCAAGAGGCACCGACAGCTCTGGTCGAGTGTGCTTTGATCCCCGGCGGGGGAGGCGCCTGCGTACTCTGATAGGCGTCCGAAATGGTCGACCTAATCCAACGGGCTAAGGTCGGCTTAGAAGCAGGGAGGCCCTTGCGCCGACCTGTGGTTAGCACAAAAAGAGAGGTGCACCGCCTAAGCGCAGCGGTGCGAGGCACATAGATCCGGAGAGCACGCACCAGATCTAGAGCATGTAGAGCTTTTTCAAAGCGATGAACAGGGGCCGGACAGAAGGAAGGTAAGGTAATGTCCTGGTTAAGGTGGAAGGGAGAGACCACCTTAGGAAGAAAGTCCGGAGTCGGACGGAGAACCACCTTGTCTTGATGAAAGACTAAAAAAGGTGACTCCGAGGAGAGCGCAGCCAAATCAGAGACTCTCCTGAGAGAAGTTATGGCCACCAGAAAGGCCACTTTCTGTGAAAGACGATACAAAGAAACCTCCCTAAGAGGCTCAAAGGGGGGTTTCTGCAAGACCATGAGAACCAAGTTAAGGTCCCAGGGGTCCAAGGGCCGCCGGTAAGGCGGAATGATGTGAGACGCGCCCTGAAGGTGCGGACCTGAGCCAGCCGAGCGAGACGCCGCTGGAACAGCACTGACAGAGCAGAGACTTGTCCCTTGAGAGAGTTGAGGGACAGTCCTAGCTGCAGACCGGACTGTAGAAAAGACAGAAGAGTCGGCAAGGAGAATGGCCAAGGAGGATGGCCGGTAGAGCGACACCAGGACAGGAAAATTTTCCAAGTCCTGTGATAGATCTTAGCGGACGAAGACTTACGGGCCCGAGTCATAGTGGAGATGACTTCAGGGGGAATACCAGAAGCCGTCAAAATCCAGGACTCAAGAGCCACGCCGTCAATTTGAGGGCCGCAGAATTCGGGCAGAAGAACGGACCTTGCGAGAGTAGGTCTGGACGGTCCGGGAGAGGCCACGGCATCTCTACGGACGGTTGGAGCAGGTCCGGATACCAAGCTCGCCTGGGCCAGTCCAGTGCAATGAGGATGACTCGACGACCCTCCATTCTGATCTTGCGCAGGACTCTGGGCAAGAGAGCTAGAAGGGGAAACACGTAGGACAGACGAAACTGGGACCAGTCCTGAACCAGAGCGTCCGCGGCGAAGGCCTGAGGATCGTGGGAGCGAGCCACGTAAATAGGAACTTTGTTGTTGTGACGGGATGCCATTAGGTCCACGTCCGGAGTGCCCCATTTGCGGCAGATCGACTGAAATACTGCCGGGTGCAGGGACCACTCGCCACCATCCACGCTTTGACAGCTGAGATAATCTGCCTCCCAGTTGTCCACGCCTGCGATGTGGACTGCGGATATGGTGGACCTGGAGTCCTCCGCCCATTGAAGAATGCGGTGTACCTCCATCATTGCCAGGCGGCTGCGTGTCCCGCCTTGATGGTTGATGTAGGCAACCGCTGTCGCGTTGTCTGACTGGACTCGAATGTGCCTGCCCGCCAGCAGATGGTGAAATGCTAGGAGAACTAGAAGTACGGCTCTGATTTCCAGCACATTGATTGAAAAGGCTGACTCGGAGTCCAAGTGCCCTGTGCTCTGTGGTGGAGACATACCGCTCCCCAGCCGGATAGACTGGCATCCGTGGTGAGAATCACCCAGGACGGGGCCAGGAAGGAACGCCCTTGGGACAGGGAGAGGGGCCGAAGCCACCACTGAAGAGAGCTCTTGGTCCGTGGCGACAGAGCCACTGACTTGTGTAAGGAGGAAGGCCGCTTGTCCCAACAGCGGAGAATGTCCAGCTGCAGGGGGCGCAGATGGAACTGGGCAAAGGGAACAGCCTCCATGGACGCCACCATTTGACCCAGCACCTGCATCAGACGCCTGAGGGTATAACGGCGGGGCCTCAGGAGAGAGAGCGCACCCACCAACTGGAGTGACAGCTGTTTGACTAAGGGCAACTTCACAAGTGCCGGCAGAGTCTCGAACTGCATCCCTAGGTACGTGAGACTCTGGGTCGGAGTCAGAGTGGATTTGGGAAGATTGACAATCCACCCGAATTGGGCTAGAGTGCTGAGAGTGAGCGAGACACTCCGCTGACAGTCTGCGCTGGATGGAGCCTTGACTAGAAGGTCGTCCAGGTAAGGGAGCACTGCCAACCCCTGGAGGTGCAGAACCGCAATCACTGCTGCCATGACCTTGGTGAATACCCGAGGGGCCGTGGCTAACCCGAAGGGGAGAGCCACGAATTGGAAGTGATCGTTTCCTATTGCAAAGCGTAGCCAACGCTGGTTAGGCATCTCTGATATCGATGGACGCCAGGAAATCCCCTTGGGTCATTGAGGCAATGACTGATCGCAGAGACTCCATGCGAAAGTGCCGCACCCGAACATGCTTGTTGAGAAGCGTGAGATCCAGGATCGGTCTGAAGGTACCATTCTTTTTGGGAACTAGGAAGAGGTTTGAGTAAAAACCTCTGAACCGTTCCCGGGCGGGAAGTGGTACAATTACGCCGTTGGCCTGCAAGGCTGCCACGGCCTGCGAGAAGGCGGCAGCCCTGGAGCAAGGGGGAGTTGAGAGAAAAAAATCTGTTTGGCAGGCTGGAAGAGAATTCTATCCTGTAGCCGTGAGAGATGATATCTCTCACCCACTGATCGGAGACTTGTTGAAACCAAGCGTCGCCAAAGTGGGGGAGCCTGCCACCGACTAAGGACGTGGCTGGAGCGGGCAGAGAGTCACAAGGAGGCTGCCTTAATGGCAGGACCTTCTGCGGTCTTCTGCAGATGCGCTCTGGAGCGCCAGTGGGATTTCTGGTCCTTGGCTGAGTTAGCGGACGAGGCGGAGGGCTTAGAGGACGACCAGTTGGAGGAAGGAAAGGAGCGAAACCTCGACTGAATCCTACCCTGGGCAGGTTTCCTGGTCTTGGTTTGTGGCATGGAAGTACTCTTCCCGCCAGTAGCCTCTTTAATAATTTCATCCAACTGTTCACCGAGCAGCCGGGAACCAGCAAAAGGGAGCCCAGCAAGGTACTTCTTTGAAGAAGCATCTGCCTTCCACTCTCGAAGCCACAAGATCCTGCGGATAACGAGGGAATTAGCCGAAGCCACCGCAGTGTGGTGAGAAGCCTCTAGCATGGCAGACATGGCATAGGAAGAAAAAAAACTGAAGCTTAAGGCAACCATCTCGGGCATAGATTCCCTGGTGAGGGAATGCATCTCCTCCAGACTAGCAGAGATGGCTTTGAGGGCCCACACTGCTGCAAAAGTTGGGGAAAACGCGGCCCCCACCGCTACATACACGGATTTGGCCAGAAGGTCAATCTGACGGTCAGTGGCATCCTTAAGGGAAGTGCCATCAGTCACCGACACAACGGTCCGGGCTGAGAGCCTAGACACCGGAGGGTCTACCTTTGGAGAGTGAGCCCACTCCTTGACCACCTCAGGTGGAAAGGGAAAATGGTCATCAGAACCACGCTTTGGGAAGCGTTTGTCAGGACAGGCCCTGGGTTTGGTCACAGCTGCCTGAAAACTGGAGTGGTTAAAGAACACACTCTTTACTCTCTTAGGCGAGGGAAACTGGTGCTTTTCTGCCAGAGAGGGTTGCTCCTCTGATACTGGCGGATTGAGATCCAGTACAGAATTAATGGAAGCAATCAAGTCACTAAGGTCCGAGTCACCCTCGGAAGGATCAATGGGGCACATGGAGTTAGCCTCCGAGCCCCCTGTATAGGCATCCTCCTCATCCTGCGAGTCCTCAGCCCTTGAATCAGATCCACGGGATGAGGAGGGAGAGGGAACCCTGCGGAGCCTCTTAGGAGGACGGGGCCTGTGCCCTGATGATGAATCCTCTGTGAGCTCCAGTGGACGGAGGTCAGAGGATAGGGATCCTATAGGACCCTTAGCAAGAGCATTAGAAGCACCCTGTGAAGGGGGCTGATGCGTATTCATCAAAGTCCTGGACAGAAGTCCCATGGACTCAGCAAATGACTGGGAGATAGACCTAGAGAAGGACTCTACCCAGGCCGGGGGTTCAGCCACAGGTGCAGGAGCAGCCTGAGAGACCACTGGGGCCGAGACTCCAGGCCGTGGCACCTCCAAGTTAGAGCAGACATCACAATGTGGATAGGTGCTCGCTTCAGGCAGCAGGAGCTTACATGCAGCGCATGCAGCATAAAGCTTTGGAGCCTTGCTCCTCGTATGAGACATGCTGCTTGAGTGGGGGAAACAGCTTCTACAAAGAGAATGAACCCCAAGGAGAAGGAGTATATAGCAGAGGTCCACAACCGGAGACCGGCTGTGGCATACCAGACCGCTGGAAGCGGTGTCGCGTGCCCTCCAGATCCCGAAGCCTGGACCCCCAATGCACAGCACCTCAGCAGGGATGCAGAGTGCAGGATGGCCCAGAGCAGAGTGAACCCTGCCCAAGAAAATGGCCGCCGGAGCGAAAAGAGGGGGCGGACGGGGACGTCCCTCGGAATCTGGAGGGCCATAGAGGCCTGCGGGGGGGGGGAGGGGAGTCGCGCACAAGCAGTGGGGAGTGTCCCTCCCCTGTGCAGGACGGCCGCCGGGAGGGGCCATGCCTGTCCCTCTGCATGAGTGACATGCGAGGGCAGGTAACAGAAACTAGGCCTCCGGCGAAGCCGGGGCCTAAATTTGAGCAGCGAGGCCGACGCGCAGGCACCATCGGCGCGGTTCTCGGGCGAAAAGCCAGAGGACCCGCCGGAAATGCCAAAAAAAAAACCCACAGCAAACACACTCTCCCCACACAATAAAGGACAGGGACCCCCAACATATGAACGTCTCAAGGTACTTAGCTGCTGAGACGCAGGGCCGGGTCCCTGGGGGTGAGTGCTCCGGTCCAGCAGGGTCCTCAAGGAGCTGTGGACGGAGACCGGTCTCCTGCCAGGCATGGAGACCGTGCTGGCTCCCACTTCAATCCAGAGCCCAGGAGGGATGGTGAAAGAGCACGGCATGTAAGGCTCCAGCCTTGGAAATCAACCTTAAAACACCACCGACACAGTGGGGTGAGAAGGGATATGCCGGGAGTCCAGACGTGGACCCGCTTTTCTTCAATCTTCTTCCAAAAAACAAAGAAAAAGGAAAAATCATATGAGAATGCATGTGTGGATGTATGCCTCCTGAACACAAAGCGATAAACTGGCTGTGACTGGCTCACCAGGGGGTGTATAAGCTCAGAGGGAGGAGCTACACTTTTAGGTGTAGTACTTTGTGTGTCCTCCGGAGGCAGAAGCTAAACACCCAAGGTCTGGGTCTCCCAAAGGAACGATAAAGAAAATCACTTAATAATACTTACCTAAATTGTCACTGCGGTGGAGTTGGGTCATATGTGAGTCTCCGTTCTCCGGTGCTGCAGCCTCCTCTTTCGGCCATCTATGTCGTCCTTCTTATCAAGCCGGAGTGCATGACGCGTCCTACGTCATCCACACTCGGCGGCATTGAAGTCCTGTGCAGGCGCAGTTTCATCTGCCCTGAGCAAGGCAGATCAAAGTATTGTAGTGCGCCTGCTCAGGACCGGCGAGTGTGTATGACGTAGGACGCATCATGCACACAAGCTTCAGAAGGAGGACAAAGATGGCCAAAAGAGGAGGCGCCGGCAGCGAAGAACGGAAACAACCATATGACCCAACTCGACCGCAGTGACCGTTTAGGTAAGTATTATAAAGTGTTTTTTACGCTCTACACAGCGACCTGGGCTCTTATATACATAATGTTAGAATGCTGTAAATAAGAGTCCACTGGTGGTGGTCGCAGCTTATAGGCCCCAAATCTGGTGACAGGTTCCCTTTAAGTTCTTTATTCATCCATTCTGGTCACTTTAAATGCTTCCAATTCTTCCTTCATTTAAGGATTGTATTTACTGATTGTCCAGTGAGAATTTCATTTAGTAAAATCTCCCATCCTTCTTGGACATTTCTGTCCTTTAGAACATCCGATCATTGGACCTTTCCTAACCTCTTTCTGCGTCCATTAAAATCTGCCTTTCTAAAGTCGAACCATAAAGACTTAAGGCTGCTTTACACGGTACGACCGATTGTGCAATTTCACAATTGATCGTACCCGCCCCGTCCTTTTTGCGTCACGGGCAAATCGCTGCCCGTGTCGCACAAAGTCGGTAACCCCCCCGTCACACATACTTACCTCCCGTCCGACCTCGCTGTGGGCGGCGAACGTCCACTTCCTGGAGTGGGAGGGACGTTCGGCGTCACAGCGACGTCACACGGCCGCCGGCCAATGGAACCAGAGGGGCGGAGATGAGCGGGACGTAAACATCCCGCCCACCTCCTTCCTTCACATAGCCGGCGGCGGCCGCGTGACGCAGGTGAGCTGCTGTTCATCGTTCCCGGGGTGTCACACGGAGCGGCGTGTGCTACCACAGAAACGATGAACAACTAAATTAAACGATATTATGGAACCTAGCGACCAGTACACGACTCACGATTTGTGAGCGATACTGCGTCGCTAGGAGGTGTCACACAGGCAGGCATCGCCAGCGATGCCAGATGTGCGTCACAAAAACAGTGACCCCGACGATCTATCGCACGATAGATCTTCTGGTGTAAAGCAGCCTTTAGTCCTCGCAGGTCTTCCTCTTCTTGTGACCCAACATTCGAGGATAGCGTGATCGCTGCCTCCTTAATTCCCAGTCACCTTTACTTCCTCAACCATTTTCTTCCTGTTGGTAAGAGTTAGGTCCAAGATGGCAAATCCTCCTTGTTCTCTCTTCAACCTTTTGTAAGATAAATTAATCAGCGAGAGAAGTTCTGAATTTTCTGAACCCATTACTTTTGTCTGAGAGAGGCTATTGGGTTTGTTCAGGCACCAGTGCCCTAATGTGTTAGTGTATGGGGGTTAGGCCCACCCCTGCATTAGTAGCCGGCACACTGGTGGTCCATGTATAATTGATAAAATGTAAATGTATTGTGTAAAACTGCCACCAGGTGGCAGAGGTGTAGCATGGTTGTCCTGGCACCTGGGTGGGCAGGGAGAGTAGTAGGAGGAGAAGATAGGGGATATAAATGGGAGAGAGAGGAAAGGAGGTCAGGAGAGTCCCTGTGGAGAAATAGTGTGGAGTGAACAGCCCATTCTAAAGATTCTGACTCTAAGGGTCACCCCTGCGGCCGTAACACGCGGATCCGTTCTGGATTGTTGAACTGCGTCCCCAAGAAGAGGGGTTTAGTCCTGACAGTCGGGGGTCTGGCGTCTGTATTGCCTGGCTCATAATACTCAATGACTTCCTCACTAACTGAAGGTCATTGCGCCCTCAAGGAGTAGGGTATGGCTGGATGGCCTGGGCATGGATGGGAGAACTCTGTTGGTTGCGGTCCTTCGTATGCATTAGTGTCCCTGTGGGTGGGTGGAAGTGGTTCAACGGACTTAATGAACCAGTCGGTGTCAGTGTGAAGTGTAGTGGAGGAATGAAAGGCCTAGAGGTGCGAGACAGAACCCAAGTGCCTGGAATACGAACAGCTGCTAAATTGCATTTGAGAAGGAGGAGTAGAAGGAACCGCTCTGGGATGAATACCGATGCTGGCGAAATGCGGACCGAAGTAATCCAGAAATTGAAGGAAAATAAAGTTTGTACGTTTGAGAGAAGAAACCTTGTTGGGACTTTATTCTCTGAGAGATAGAAAGTGATGTTGCCTGAACTGCGGCAGAGTCCTCTTGTGTGTGGTGCGGCGACGGGGAGGCAAGTGGTTAACGACAAGCTGTGCTGCTGCCTGTTGACACCTGCTACCACACACGACTCCTACCACTGCCTGCCCCGTGGCCTCCACCACATCAGCAACCTGTGCACTTCCTATAGCTACTACCCTGGTACCCAGAATCTTGGAGAATCTGTGGGAGACATTGACATATGTCGTATCAGTGGCAGATCAACACACCGTATCAATGTCCCCAAACTGCTTGGGAACACCCCTAAAGTTTGAACTTTTGTGTAGGATTTGCAAAAATCCCACCTCTTGAGGGCAAAATCTGGACGCGGTTAGTATTTTCTTGTGTTGCCAGAGAAGCGAATGAATATGCTGCCATGAAGAGTGGGCACATGCTGCAAAAGAGCCAGATAATCCCCCAGCAACCTGTGCAGAGGTAATATCTGGGAGAAAGCTGTGTGATATGTGAGAAGCCAACTACCCATCCTCATGGTTCCCGGATATAGTAACACTCTGGCATCAGCATGCAACACAGATTTAAGAACAGCGCCCCTAGTGACCAGATGATTATTAATATTTTCTGACACTGGCATTCAATGTAGTAAATCAGCCATGCTAAGTCATATAACAAGGATCGTTAAAGGGTCGATATTGACTTTTAGGATTGCCACTTCTAGTAGGTGGTACTCAAGTTGAAGTCGTCTTCCTCTCTGAAGAGGAAATCTGCATATTTAATTTCACAGAGGAGCATTTGATGGCTTATAAGCCTCCTTACAATGACATGCCAGCCATGCGAAATGTTACCACTTAGCTCTTAGTAAAATCGGGAGAACATTGTAATTCTCATTTTTATGTTCTCATAACTCACAGTCAATTTGACCTTTTTGATGACATAATTGACCTTTCTGCTTTCTCCCAATTCTCTCCATGGTCCAATCAACCGGAATCATTTTAGATAAATTGGTTCTCACTTTTTAAATATAGGATGCACATTACAAAAGAAAGAATTTGTCCTTTACGGTAAAGGAAATGATCAATTTCTCTTAAAGGGAATCTGTTTCTAGGATCAACCCTCCTAAGCCGTCTAGATAGGCATGAAGGTCACAGGAAGCTGAAAAAAAAGATAACTTGATATTTGTGATCCGATGTCTTATTCCAGATGTTGAGAAAACTGGGTAACAACCAATATGAATGCCATAAAGTCATACGTGACAAGTGTTAGTGATGCCTTTCTGGAAAGATAGCAGTGGTGGTGCACATACTGCACTTTACATAATATTTTAATGACTACTCCTCTTTTTCGGACTGCACCACTTCCATACACCATCCACACCTCTTCATGTCCACCAGATTGTTGTTGGGATTCTGTTCTCAGACATAACACTGTTGGGTCACATATGAGAAATATTTTCCAGGAGGGTTTGGCAGACCTACTTCACCTCAGAGATTTGCCAATTCTTTGGATTGTATTAGATGTCCTCCTTTTTCCAGGAACCTCCTTTTTGGTTCTAGGAGAGTTGACATTTATACATCACAGAGGACACATCATTAAGAAGGCGAGTAAATACCATAGAGGCACCACATATTACCTACTCTGTGACCCAAGAGATAAGGGAAAAGCCCTAGTTAGACCATTCCGCCCTTCTACTAAGATGGGGGAACATATGTGAGGCTCCGCTCTACAGAGAAACTGGGGGCAAAGTCATAACTATAGAGGGTCTAGAGGTAGCAGGTGTACCCGAGCCCCAATTTCTGAAAGCTCCTTGGCCACCTATGACTCCTCCTGTGTCATAATGGTATATATGGCAGGTGAGCCTTGTTACAGATTTTCCATTAAGGCCTAGGAGCCATTATCATTCCTCTGGAGTACGGCATTCGATGAAGAGTGCTGATAAAAGTAAGGGCAGGGACACTCCAAACCATTTTGTCACGTCTGACAAAACATGGCAGCCTATTCGGGGGCTTAGTTTGATCTTTGCTATGGTGCCCCCTTTCATCTCTGCACCTATATGTCACGAGAATACAGAAATAGGGAATACCACTTCCGCCACTGTGGAAAGATTCAAAGGGAACCTGAAGACTCACACCTCTTTTGATAAGGCTACAACCTACAATGACCCTCAGACCAGTATACCACTGTGCAACCAGCTCTGACCTAACCTACTGTACCCTCACCCATCCCCTGTAGACTGAGCCTTCACGGGCAGGTTCCTCTCTCCTGTATCCTCACCCATCTCATGTAGAATTTGAGCCCTCCTGGGCATGGTCCTCTCTCCTCTTGTATCCTCACCCATCCCTTTTAGACTGTGAGCCCTCACAGGCAGGGTCCTCTCTTCTACTGTATGCTCACCCATCCCTTTTAGACTGTAAGCCCTACCGGGCAGGGTCCTCTCTTCTCCTGTACCAGTCTGTGCCTTGTATTGTTCAGGATTATTATACTTGTTTTTATGTATACCCTTTTCACCTGTAAAGTGCCATGGAATAAATGGCGCTATAATAAATAATAATACCACAGAGCACATGCTGTACTATATATTGAGTGGAGGGGAGTGTAATTTTGCTGAGAACATAACAGCAGAGATTTCATCCCAGCTCTTCAGAGATTATACATGCATAATCTATGACCCTCACCCTCATATCTGCCCCCATACACAGTGCCCTCCGTATACAGTGCCCCGGCTAGCCAGGCTGATAAGTACAGCTTATTGTCACTGCCCGCAGGTGAGAGAATATTACTTACAGTCAGATGCTCAGACGTCCTCCTTGAAGGACTCAGTCAGGAGATCTGAGCGTCCTGCACTGGATTCTATTATATAGCTGGGATTACACTGAGTGATATCAGCTCCAATAACAAATATCGAGCGGATCATTAAATTGTCCAAGCTCGGAATTTACATTCAGTGAACTTCACGATGAGACAAGAAGCATCGTCCAGTGATATTATGGCCTGTTATGGTATTTACCTTCATATCAATTGTTACTTGCGCTGCTGGTTACAGTCGCTCTCAGCTCTAACTATGAGGGTTCTACAAAGAAAAGACCCAACCTCTATTAACTAAGAAAACATACTTTATACAAATAATAGTACAAGCGATATAAGAAACGTTATAATATTCCTTATGAGGGAAACGGTGTTTGCCTCTAAACTCGCCAAGTGTCATGGCCGCATCTGACACTGTTCACACTGCAGAGTCTGACACTCCACTCGATGCCTCCTTTGGTGCTTCTGAGTTACACAGACAGGCTCATGCATCAACCAGCTGTGTTCTCATTAATTACCGGGCTTGCAGGAGTTAATTTCCATTAGCCTACTGGTTACCTCTTGGATCACATGTTGTGGGAGACCAATTGCAGTCACTCCCAGCCTTTTTAAGGTGGAGGAACCTGTCTTTCCATGCAGACTATAGCTTTAGCTACATCGGTCCATGTGCAGTTGTTTTTGTGCCTTGCTTTGTGCGTGATCTTGTTGAGGAGTTCTCGGATCTTCTCGTTGCTTCCTCCCGGCTCTTTTTTATACCGCTGTGTGATCGAGTTTTGGTTCCCCATTTGTCCGTCTCTGTGGGTTCTACCAGTTGTGTCCAGCCCTCCCCTGGGGTGAGGGAGTGGGGTGGGGGGGTTTATTAGATCAGGGCTGTTCAGGAGTAGGGTAAGGAAGACGACCCAGACATTAAACGTGTCTTTGGGATCAGGGACAACTAGAGCTCCCCTAGGCTAAGGGCCAGTTTTGGAGCCCCGGTTATTGCATCATACCTCCAGATAATCTGCTTTATCCTCCACTTATGAGCCACCACTTCTCTTTTTTCTGTTTCCTGATCTCATAATTTACTCTGAAATAAAAATCTGAATCTTAGGACAGACTGCAAGCTCATTAAAATGTCAGGTTATAGTTGCTTTTTAAAGTCTATGGAATGAAGAAGGCAAGAGAAGCAGAGTAAAGCCGGTGTCACACACGCGAGGCAATCGCAACTATCTCGCGGTGAATCACCAGTCATGGACTCACACTCGCCTCACAGGTGGGGGTCGGCTGCATAGAGATACATGCAACCGACCCACTCTTGTGATCAAAGTGTGAGTCCGTGCCAGGTGATGCACCGGAAAACTCACGCGAGGCAATTGTGATACCGGCCTAAGCTGAAGAGTTAAAGAGGGAGGCAGAGGCACAGACCCCCGCTGCAGCTTTGTAGCGTTTTATTTCACCAAATACTGTATTCACTGCTACACTGCTCAGTACTACGGTATGAACATATGCTACATAGTGACAGGATAGCAGTAATCTCCGCATGTCTGTGTATGTAAGACAATATATCAGCTCGTCTCCATCAACTAGCTCAGAGACAACTGAAAAATAAAGATAGGGTTTTTAAATGTGAACACTTGTGAAAAATGTGTCTTCCTCATCTTTTATAGCTTATTCTGAAAAATCTCCTAAAAAGTACAGGTATGCTGAACATAGATTTCTAACCCGTTACTATCAACCCGTTACTATCAACCCGTTACTATTCTACAGGATATACTTCTGTAGATTATGAGCCCCAATGGGTACAGCAATAATCACATCTGTAAAGCGCTGTAAAATTAATAGCACTATATAAAAGTGAGTAAAATAAATTAAAATAAATATACTTATTATAAAAGGGGTTATTTAGCAACAACTCAGTAGTGCAACTTATCAGATAATATAATTCTTCAGATTGTTTGCTACACTGTGTTAGTGTAGAAAACATCTCGGTGTAGAGTACGGGCTGGTTTACTGGAAGATGGTCTAATCTGGATACAAACATTGTAAACTTTCAGCTATGTGAAATATTAGGTCTCTAAAAAGACAGATCAGACATTTCTGAAGGCGGTGATAAAAAAAAAAAAAAAAATAAAAATAAAAACACACACATATTTGGTAACCATTTTATTTTCAACGGGGGCAAAAAGTAGATTTTGGGTACTCACCGTAAAATCTCTTTCTTGGAGCCTTCATTGGGGGACACAGAGACCATGGGTTGTATGCTGCTGCCACTAGGAGGCGACACTAAGCAAAAAAAGGAAAACTACTCCTATGCAGTATACACCCACCAACTGGCAATCATTCCTCAGTTTAGTGAGAAAGCAATAGGAGATAACAAGGAAGAACGAACAATCTTACAGAAGTGAACATTAACTCAACATTCAACAGTAACATTGAACAGTAACATATGTCCAACACAAGGGCGGGTGCTGTGTCCCCCAATGAAGGCTCCAAGAAAGAGATTTTATGGTGAGTATCTAAAATCTACTTTTCTTTATTGCCTCATTGGGGGACACAGAGACCATGGGATGTCCTAAAGCAGTCCCACGGGTAGGTCTAATGTTACTCTCAGGGCTGACCTCGGTCCACTGCAGCCTGCAGAAATAGTCTACCGAGGCTCGCATCGGAGGATGCAAAAGTGTGGACCCTGTAGAACTTCGTGAAAGTGTGGAGCGAAGACCAGGTGGCCGCTTTACAAAGCTGCGACGCTGGAGCGTGGTGACTGACCGCCCACGAAGCTCCCACCGCCCTGGTGGAGTGGGCCATAATCCTGAGTGGGCGCGTTCTCCCTCTTACCCGGTAGGCTTCCAGTACGGCAGAGCGAATCCATCGCGCAATGGAGGACTTGGAGGCAGGTAGGCCTCTGCGCGGGCCGGACGGGAGCACAAAGAGGAAATCCGACTGTCTGAATTAAGACGTCCTGGAAATGTACAGGCGGAGAGCTCTGACCAAGTCCAGCTTGTGGAGAAGAACCTCGCGAGGGTGCAACGGTTTCGGGCAAAAGGAAGGCAGAACTATGTCCTCGTTAAGATGGAAAGAGGAGACCACCTTGGGCAGAAAGGATGGTACCGGACGGAGGACTACCTTATCTTGGTGGAAAACAAGATATGGAGAGCGGTAAGAAAGCGCCGCTAGTTCAGATACCCGCCTGATTGACGTGATGGCAACTAAGAAGGCTACCTTCCAAGAGAGGAACGATAGAGACACCTCTTGCATAGGTTCGAAGGTGGAATGCTGTAGAACAGACAGAACCAGGTTGAGGTCCCAGGGCTCCACCGGAGGCTGAACGGGGGGCAACGAGTGCGCAGCCCCCTGAATGAATGTGCGAACCTGAGAGCGAGAGGCACTCCTCCTCTGAAAGAGAATGGAAAGAGCAGACACCTGCCCTTTGAGAGAGCTGAGTGCTAGCCCAGCGTCCAGACCAGACTGCAGGAAGGACAACAGAACTGGCAAGGAGAAGGTCATGGCTGTGACCTGGTTAGCTTCGCACCAGCGGAAGTAGGCCTTCCACGTACGGTGGTAGATGCGGGAAGAGGCAGGCTTCCGTGCTTTGATCATTGTCTGGACGACCCTTTCTGAGAGTCCCGAGGAAGTTAATACAGGGGCTTCAACAGCCATGCCGTTAAATTGAGAGACTGTGAATTCTGGTGAAGAAAAGACCCCTGAGTGAGAAGGTCCTGGACGTCTGGAAGTCTCCACGGAACGTCGGCGAGAAGGTGCACGAGCTCTGCGTACCACGGTCGACGGGGCCAATCTGGGGCCACGAGAATCACCGGAACTCCTTCCGCCTTGATCTTCTTGACTCGCTTGGGAATAAGCGGAAGAGGAGGAAAGAGGTACGGCAGAGAGAACTGCGACCAGGGGATCGCTAGGGCGTCCGTTGCGAGCGCCAGTGGGTCTCTTGCTCTGGAGACGAACTGGGGCACCTTGTGATTCCACCTGGAGGCCAGGACGTCCACGTCGGGGGTCCCCCACCTGGAACAGATCTGTTGGAAGATTCTGGGATTGAGGGACCACTCTCCCGCGTAGAGGTCTTCTCGGCTGAGGAAGTCGGCGGCCCAATTGTCCACGCCCGGGATGTGGACCGCCGAAATTGCTGGGATGTTCTGTTCGGCCCAGTCGAGGATTTGAGATACCTCTCTCATTGCCGCTCGGCTGCGTGTTCCGCCCTGATGGTTTATGTAGGCCACAGTGGTTGCATTGTCGGACTGTACTCGAACTGGGTGTCCGCGAAGCAGAGCCTTCCAGTGAAAGAGAGCTAGGCGAACTGACCTGAGTTCCAAGATGTTGATGGGAAGCTTGGTTTCCGGCTCGGTCCAGCGACCCTGCACTGCGAGGTCCTGGAATGTGGCTCCCCATCCTAGCAGGCTGGCGTCTGTCGTGATGACCTTCCATCGAAGGGGAAGAAATTATCTCCCTTGGAGGGTGAGGGGAGAGCGTTTCCACCATTCCAATGACGCGAGGAGGGATCGCAATCGGCAGATCCAGGGAGTGAAGAGACTTGTCCCATGCCGCTAGAAGGAGACCCTGAAGAGGGCGAGTATGGAATTGACTGTAGGGTACCGCTTCCATTGACGCCACCATCTTCCCGAGAGTGCTCATGCAGTACCGAAGGGAGCAACGGGGTGCGCGTTGGAGCTTCCAAATCCCCTTGAGGATAGCTGAGAGCTTATCCTTGGGCAGAAAAACCCTCGCCTGCGTGGTGTCGAAGATCATGCCGAGGAACGAGATGCGTTGAGACGGGATCAGAGATGACTTTGGTCTGTTGATCAACCAGCCGAGACGGGTTAGAGTATCCAGAGTGATGTTGAGACTGTCGCGGCACTCCGATGCCGAGGGAGCCTTGATCAAAATGTCGTCCAGGTACGGGATGGCTAGAATTCCCCGGGTCCGAAGAATAGCCATGACAGTAGCCATCACCTTGGTGAAGACTCGGAGCGGTCGAGAGCCCAAATGGGAGAGCAGTGAACTGAAAGTGTTGCTCCTGAACCACGAAGCGTAAGAATCTCTGATTAGCTGGAAAGATCGGGATGTGGAGATAGGCGTCCTGGATGTCCACCGAGCAAAGGAACTCCCCGGGTTCCATGGACGCTATTCACTGAGCGCCGAGACTCCATGCGGAATCGCCGGAGACGGACCCGCCTGTTGAGGCGCTTGAGATCCAGAATGGGGCGGACAGTGCCATTCTTTTTCGGTACCACGAAGAGGTTTAAATAAAAACCTCGGAATCTGTCTTGAGGGGGGACGGGGATGATGACCCCGGAGTCTCGCATGGACTGGATGGCTGCGAAGAAGCCTTTGATGAGGGAGGGATCCTTGGGGGGTTTGGACCTGACGAAGCGTGAGCCTGGGAGCGAAGAAAACTATCTTGTATCCGTGAGAGACGATGTCTCGAACCCAGGCGTCGTCTATCACGGAAAGCCACATGCTTCTGAACATGCGGAGACGATCGCCGACCCTGGATGAGGATCCGGGGACGGGGGCCCAGTCATGCGGAGGAGAATCTGTTGGATCTGGAGCTGGATGGCTTGGGCTGCTGGCCACGTGAACGCCAGTGAGGTGTTGCCTTAAAGGAGGTCTTCCGTCTCTCCTGTCGTGCTGGGGATCGCTCCCGACGTGTGTTGGTGTTGGTAGAGAATTGACGAAAGGGGCGAAAGGGCAAAGCCCGCCGCTTTGGAGGAGCACGGGAGATCCTCTGTTGGGGGAGGAAGGTACTCTTGCCCCCCGTAGCCTCAGAGATGATCTTGTCCAGCTTTTCTCCGAAGAGTCTGGCACCAAAAAAGGGAAGACTGCTGAGGGACTTTTTGGATGCTGTGTCTGCGTTCCACACCTTTAGCCACAGGGCTCTGCGGATTGCAGTGATGTTGCCGGCTGCCAGGGCGGCGGAAGCAGCAGAGTCGAGGGACGCCGCGACTAGATATTTTCCGGCATGTGCGATCTGATCAGCCAGCTCGGGTCTGGGAGCGTCCGCCAGGATACCACGCCGAAGGAGCTTTGCCCAGGCGGAGACAGCCTTGGAACCCAGGTGGCTGCAAAGGCTGGGGTGATGGCAGAGCCAGAGGCCTCAAAGGCCGACCTGGCGAAGGATTCTATGGTCCGGTCCGAGGGATCCTTGAGGGAGGAGCCATCAGACAGCGGCAGGGTAGTGCTGGACGAGAGTCGGGAAATCGGAGGGTCCACTGAAGGGGCCACTGACCACTTCTGAAGAAGCTCCGGTGGAAAGGGATAAAGGACCTGTGCCCGCTTGCGCTTCTGGAAACGCTTGTCGGGATGTTCCCACTGTCTGGAGAAAACATCCTCAAACTCCCTGTGGTTGCCAAAGGTTCTTGGCAGCTTCTTGGCCCTCTTGAAAGGGACTGATTGACTGGTAGGAGTCGGATCAACATCCTTCACCTCTAGGGTCTGATTGACAGCAATGACCAGAGTGTCCATCATACTGGTCAGCTAGGATATATGTTCAGAGTCCAGATCGGAGTCAGAAGCAGAGTCCTGGTCCGAATCTGGGGCTGCCGCAGAAGAGGCAGGAGACAGCGAGCGTGATGCTCTGGCGGCCATAGCAGGGCTAGGGAAGCTGGAGGATGACCCAGAGAGGGACCGCTTCCTAGACCTCTTGTGGGTTCTGCCCTGCCGGGCTGGAGGCGCTGCGGGCTCAGACTCGCTCTGGGTCGCCGGGGGGACTTCAGAGGAGGAGGCGGACAGACAGTCTATGGCCGAGGCTAAGGATTGAGACATGTTAGTTAGGTTGTCCACGGACAGAGAGAGCTGAGGCCCACCCAGGCATGGGGGCAGAGTCCTCGTTACGGGCGGTGGGGGGCTCCG
The DNA here is from genome assembly GCF_048569485.1 of Anomaloglossus baeobatrachus. Lineage (NCBI taxonomy): Eukaryota > Metazoa > Chordata > Amphibia > Anura > Aromobatidae > Anomaloglossus > Anomaloglossus baeobatrachus. The sequence continues at coordinate 42,733,109 of NC_134354.1, read as the reverse complement.
TAGTAGTCATGGTAGGGGTGCTACAGGCTACGCAGATGGGGGAGGACTGCCCTGAGGGAAACTTCTTTAGGCAAGAGGTGCAGGCGAAGTGAAGCACTATGGCCTGTGGCTGAGAGCGGGTCGCTCTTGTGCTGGACATGGGACAGAAGGAGAGAATGAGAGAGAGAGGGAAAACAGTCAGGAGGATGCCAGGTGGATGAGGTACTGGGGAAGGAGCTGCCTCCCAGTGGCAGAGCTTACCCAGATTCTGGCGTCCTGTGTGTGAGCTGTCTCTGTGTGCAGGCGCTGTGTCCTGTTCCAGTTTGCAGGCTGAGGGAGCAGAGGTGGGGGCTCCGAGGAGCTGCAGGGACGTGAGGCTGGTGGCTGCACGTGGAGCGTGTCTGCCGCACAGGAAGATCGCAGGGCAGTGATTGCTGCTGCGTGCCCGGGCCGGAGGAGGAGCAGGAAAAGAGCGCGCAAAAAAAAACGGCGCGCAGGTGAGGGAAACAAACCTGCAGGGATTGGCTGGGAGAGAGGAGGCCCGTGGTTGGCTGGAAAAGGGTGCGCAGAGGCCTGCTGTGACAGGCTGCTGGAGCGGGCGGGCCTGCTGGAAGTGAGAGCTCACGCGATAGGCTGGCCGGGAGGGGGCGTGGCCGGACGGGAGCAAGGCCGGAGGGAAGCCGGGGACTAAATTTTGAGGTGAGGCCGCAGGGGGGGCCGTGGACAGCGCCGAGGACGGGGTCGGGACTGTGGGGGGGAGACGAGCGTACTGCCTGCCTGGAGGGGAGCTGACCCGGGGTAAGGAGAGCTAATTCTATGGATAATCATTTAAAGAGACATTTTTATTTTTTTTTGTAAAAACGGAGCCCCCCATGACCCGGGACAAGGGATGGGTACCTGTCCCGGTGGCTGATAGTCCTCCTTGGCTTGATCCTGGCCTTCTGGGAAAGACATGGGGAGACGGGTATCTTCCAATGATTTTTCGTCTCCCCTCCCTGATCAGGCCGGCTGTGGAGGGCGAGCGTGCAGGGGGAGGGGGGCAAGGACCATCCGCCTGTCCTCTGTGCGGATGCCCCTTAAACAGTCTTGAGAGTGTTAGGGGGGTAGGGTCCTGCCAGACAGGCACGGAAGACAACGGAAGTGGCGGACGGACCCCACTTCTGTGCGACCGGCCTCTAGGGGGGAGAGCAGGGTGAGCGATTACACCCTGTCGCCCGACGAGCTGTGTCTGAAACGAAAAAGCAAAAGATTAAAAAATACAAACCTGAGGGGCTGGGAGCAGCCCCAAGTGTGTCCACCTCCTATGGACAATAAGCTTAAACTGAGGAATGATTGCCAGTTGGTGGGTGTATACTGCATAGGAGGAGTTTTCCTTTTTTGCTTAGTGTCGCCTCCTAGTGGCAGCAGCATACAACTCATGGTCTCTGTGTCCCCCAATGAGGCGATAAAGAAAATGGGGATGATTAGAACTGTTTTTTTTATTTTTTTTCATATTAAAACTTTTTTTTTTTTTAATTTATTTTACTAGTCCCCTAGGGGACTTTATCACTGCACTGGCCAATCGCCTGTGCATTTCTCCTGATCAGAGTAGCATCGCCCTGATTAGGAGAAATGCAGCGTTCCTGTCAGTGCTGGCTCTCACAGGAAGGGAGTCAAGGTAGCGTCAGGGGTCATCAGCTGACCCCGCGCTACCATGATAACACCAAAGGCACCCCGTGATCAGGTCACAGGGCCACCAATGGTGGCGGGGAACTGTGCAATCCCCACTGCAGCCTTTTAAATCGCGCTGTCAGTATTTGACAGTGCAATCTAAAGGGTTAACAGGCACGGGTGGATCTCTGATCCACCAGTGCCTGTTAGCAGAGATGTGCAGAAATTACCATGGGCTCGTTGCTGGATCAAGGGCGTACATGTATTTATTCCATAATTTTTAAGAATCTAAAATTAGTTTTCCATTTTTTTAATTTAACTTTTAGAGCTGGATTACACATTTTCTTCATTCTGGATCTACCATGTCCATAAGAGCAAAACCATGGCTCCAAACCATAAGTCTTCATTTGGGTGAGCTGGCTAATGAAGAATGTTCAGCTTCATTCGGATCCCTCCTTGTTTTGGAGTAAAGATTGATTGTTGCCACTTTTCAGGGTGAATGAGGCATTCAGGAGATCAGTGGGTGGAGGGAGAAGTGGCTCATAAGTGGAGAGAAGGGAATTTTGTTACTTACCGTAAATTCCTTTTCTTCTAGCTCCTATTGGGAGACCCAGACGATTGGGTGTATAGCACTGCCTCCGGAGGCCACACAAAGCATTACACTAAAAAGTGTAAGGCCCCTCCCCTTCTGGCTATACCCCCCCGTGGGATCACGGGCTGCTCAGTTTTAGTGCTAAAGCAAGAAGGACGAAAGCCAATAACTGGTTTAAACAAATTCACTCCGAAGTAACATCGGAGAACTGAAAACCGTTCAACATGAACATGTGTACCCGAAAAAAACCAACAATCCCGAAGGACAACAGGGCGGGTGCTGGGTCTCCCAATAGGAGCTAGAAGAAAAGGAATTTACGGTAAGTAACAAAATTCCCTTCTTCTTCGGCGCTCCATTGGGAGACCCAGACGATTGGGACGTCCAAAAGCAGTCCCTGGGTGGGTAAAGAAATACCTCATGTTAGAGCTGCAAAGACAGCCTTCCCCTACGGGGAGGTAACTGCCGCCTGCAGGACTCTTCTACCTAGGCTGGCGTCCGCCGAAGCATAGGTATGCACCTGATAATGTTTGGTGAAAGTGTGCAGACTCGACCAGGTAGCTGCCTGGCACACCTGTTGAGCCGTAGCCTGGTGTCGTAATGCCCAGGACGCACCCACGGCTCTGGTAGAGTGGGCCTTCAGCCCTGATGGAACCGGAAGCCCAGCAGAACGGTAGGCTTCAAGAATTGGTTCTTTGATCCATCGAGCCAGGGTGGCTTTGGAAGCCTGCGACCCTTTGCGCTTACCAGCGACAAGGACAAAGAGTGCATCCGAGCGGCGCAGGGGCGCCGTGCGGGAAATGTAGATTCTGAGTGCTCTCACCAGATCTAACAAATGTAAATCCTTTTCATACCGAAGAACTGGATGAGGACAAAAGGAAGGCAAGGAGATATCCTGATTAAGATGAAAAGAGGATACCACCTTAGGGAGAAACTCCTGAATGGGGCGCAGCACTACCTTGTCTTGGTGGAACACCAGGAAGGGAGCCTTGGATGACAGCGCTGCTAGCTCAGACACTCTCCGAAGAGACGTGACCGCCACTAGAAAGGCCACTTTCTGTGAGAGACGAGAAAGTGAAACATCCCTCAGAGGCTCGAAGGGCGGCTTCTGGAGAGCAACTAGTACCCCGTTTAGATCCCATGGATCTAACGGCCGCCTGTACGGAGGGACGATATGACAAACCCCCTGCAGGAACGTGCGCACCTGAGAAAGTCGTGCTAGACGCTTCTGAAAAAACACGGATAGTGCCGAGACTTGCCCTTTAAGGGAGCCGAGCGACAAGCCCTTTTCCAACCCAGATTGCAGGAAGGAAAGAAAAGTAGGTAACGCGAATGGCCAGGGGGATACTCCTTGTGCAGAGCACCAGGATAAGAAAATCCTCCACGTTCTGTGGTAGATCTTAGCAGAAGTGGACTTCCTAGCCTGTCTCATGGTGGCAACGACTCCTTGGGATAATCCTGAAGACGCTAGGATCCAGGACTCAATGGCCACACAGTCAGGTTCAGGGCCGCAGAATTCCGATGGAAAAACGGCCCTTGGGACAGTAAGTCTGGTCGGTCTGGTAGTGTCCACGGTTGGCCGACCGTGAGATGCCACAGATCCGGGTACCACGACCTCCTCGGCCAGTCTGGGGCGACGAGTATGACGCGGCTGCAATCGGATCTGATCTTGCGTAGCACTCTGGGCAAGAGTGCCAGAGGTGGGAACACATAAGGGAGCCGGAACTGCGACCAATCTTGCACTAAGGCGTCTGCCGCCAGAGCTCTTTGATCGCGAGACCGCGCCATGAACGTCGGGACCTTGTTGTTGTGCCGCGACGCCATTAGGTCGACGTCCGGCACCCCCCAGCGGCGACAGATTTCCTGAAACACGTCCGGGTGAAGGGACCATTCCCCTGCGTCCATACCCTGGCGACTGAGGAAGTCTGCTTCCCAGTTTTCTACGCCCGGGATGTGAACCGCTGATATGGTGGATGCTCTGTCCTCCACCCACAACAGAATCCGCCGGACTTCCTGGAAGGCTTGCCGACTGCGTGTCCCTCCTTGGTGGTTGATGTATGCCACCGCTGTGGAGTTGTCCGACTGAATTCGGATCTGCTTTCCTTCCAGCCACTGCTGGGAAGCTAGTAAGGCAAGATACACTGCCCTGATTTCCAGAACATTGATCTGAAGGGTGGACTCCTGCTGAGTCCACGTCCCTTGAGCCCTGTGGTGGAGAAAAACTGCTCCCCACCCTGACAGACTCGCGTCTGTCGTGACCACTGCCCAGGATGGGGGTAGGAATGATCTTCCCTGTGATAATGAGGTGGGAAGAAGCCACCATTGCAGAGAGTCCTTGGCCGTCTGGGAAAGGGAGACTTTCCTGTCCAGGGAAGTTGACTTCCCGTCCCATTGGCGGAGAATGTCCCATTGAAGTGGGCGCAGATGAAACTGTGCAAACGGGACTGCCTCCATTGCTGCCACCATCTTCCCTAGGAAGTGCATGAGGCGCCTTAAGGAGTGCGACTGACCATGAAGGAGAGACTGTACCCCTGTCTGTAGTGACCGCTGCTTGTCCAGCGGAAGCTTCACTATCGCTGAGAGAGTATGAAACTCCATGCCAAGATACGTTAGTGATTGAGTCGGTGACAGATTTGACTTTGAAAAGTTGATGATCCACCCGAAAGTCTGGAGAGTCTCCAGCGCAACATTCAGGCTGTGTTGGCATGCCTCTTGAGAGGGTGCTTTGACAAGTAGATCGTCCAAGTAAGGGATCACCGAGTGTCCCTGGGAGTGCAAGACTGCTACCACTGCCGCCATGACCTTGGTGAAAACCCGTGGGGCTGTCGCCAGACCAAATGGCAGAGCTACGAACTGGAGATGTTCGTCTCTTATCACAAAACGCAGAAAACGTTGGTGCTCTGTAGCAATCGGCACGTGGAGATAAGCATCTTTGATGTCTATTGATGCAAGGAAATCTCCTTGAGACATTGAGGCAATGACGGAGCGGAGGGATTCCATCCGGAACCGCCTGGCGTTCACATGCTTGTTGAGCAGCTTTAGGTCCAGAACAGGACGGAACGAGCCGTCCTTTTTTGGAACCACGAAGAGATTGGAGTAAAAACCTTGCCCTTGTTCCTGAAGAGGAACAGGGATCACCACTCCTTCTGCTCTTAGTGAGCCCACCGCCTGCAGAAGAGCATCTGCTCGGTCGGGATGTGGGGAAGTTCTGAAGAACCGAGGCGGAGGACGAGAACTGAACTCTATCCTGTACCCGTGAGACAAAATGTCTGTTACCCACCGGTCCTTGACCTGTGGCAGCCAAATGTCGCAAAAGCGGGAGAGCCTGCCACCGACCGAGGATGCGGAGGGAGGAGGCCGAAAGTCATGAGGCAGCCGCCTTGGAAGCGGTTCCTCCGGTTGCTTTCTTGGGGCGTGAGTGAGCCCGCCAGGAATCTGAGCCCCTTTGCTCCTTCTGAGTCCCTTTGGACGAGGAGAATTGGGCCTTGCCGGAGCCTCGAAAGGACCGAAACCTCGACTGCCACCTCCTTTGTTGAGGTTTGCTTGATCTGGGCTGGGGTAAGGAGGAGTCTTTACCCTTGGACTGTTTAATGATTTCAGCCAATTGCTCACCAAACAGTCTGTCTACAGATCGTGGCAAGCTGGTTAAACATTTTTTGGAAGCAGAATCCGCTTTCCATTCTTTTAACCACAAGGCTCTGCGCAAAACCACCGAGTTGGCAGACGCCATTGAGGTACGGCTCGTAGAGTCCAGGACAGCGTTGATAGCATAGGTCGCAAACGCAGACATTTGCGAAGTTAAGGACTCCACTTGCGGCACTGCTGGACGTATGATAGAGTCCACCTGTGCCAGACCAGCTGAAATAGCTTGGAGTGCCCACACGGCCGCGAATGCTGGAGCAAACGACGCGCCGATAGCTTCATAGACAGATTTCAACCAAAGGTCCATCTGTCTGTCATTGGCATCTTTAAGTGAAGCCCCATCCTCCACTGCAACTATGGATCTAGCCGCAAGCCTGGAGATTGGGGGATCCACCTTTGGACACTGGGTCCAGCGTTTGACCACGTCAGGGGGAAAGGGATAACGTGTATCCTTAAGACGTTTGGAGAAACGCTTGTCTGGATAAGCATGGTGTTTCTGGACTGATTCTCTGAAGTCAGCGTGGTCCAGAAAAGTACTCAGTTTACGCTTGGGATACCTGAAATGGAACTTCTCCTGCTGTGCAGCTTCCTCTTCTGCTGAAGGGGCTGGGGGAGAAATATCCAACAGTCTATTGATGGCCGCTATAAGGTCATTTACCATGGCGTCACCATCAGGAGTATCCAGATTGAGAGCGGTCTCAGGATTAGACTCCTGATCACCCTCCTCTGTCTCATCATGCAGAGACTCTTCTCGCTGAGACCCTGATCCGCGTGATGACGTGGAGGGTCTCTCCCAGCGAGCTCGCTTAGGCTGCCTGGGACTGTCATCTGAGTCAGAGCCTTCAGCCTGAGATGCCTGGGACCCCCTTGAAGCACGGATTAACTCCAACTGAGGGGGACCGGGGAACATTGACGCAGCAGTGTCCATGGTCTGAGTAACTGGCCTGGCCTGCAAGGTCTCTAGGATTTTTGTCATAGTGACAGACATCTTGTCAGCAAAAACTGCAAACTCTGTCCCCGTCACCGGGACAGGGTTCACCGGTGACTCTGCCTGGGCCACTACCACCATAGACTCCGGCTGACGAAGTGGCACAGGGACCGAACATTGCACACAATGGGGGTCATTGGAACCTGCCGGTAGATCAGCCCCACAAGCGGCACAAGTAGCGTATACAGCCTGTGTCTTGGCACCCTTGTGTTTTGCGGATGACATGTTGTCGTCTCCTCAGAGCAATATAGGGTATACAGCCAAGAAGCGACCTTACAGTGCAATATATATATATATATATATGGTATAGAGAAAAAAATACACCAATATAACACTGTGGCACTAGTGGGGCCAGCACTAATGTGCTGCTTACCGCCCGCTTAACGCGGGTGTGTGGTCGCCAGAAATCCCTTGTCTGGGTCTCCCAGAGCCTGTGTCCGTTCTCCAGCCAGACTGCATGTAGGAATGGCTGCCGGCGTCCTGTGGAGAGGGGCGGGCCCTGGGCGTGTGCAGACAAAGTGCGGGAAACCTGCGCCCCACTGTGCTCAGTGAGAGGGCTGGAGTATGTAAATAAGACTCCAGCCCTCGGCGCTGACTATCGTACAGCGTCTCTCCCTTGCCCTGATTGACAGGGTGGGGGCGGGAACGAAGCGGAGCTAGGCCGCAAAAGCCGGGGACTAGATTTATAAGCGCCGCCGTCGTAAAAGCACGGTCGGCGCTAAGTCCCCGGCGCACCACAAGTCTCAGCCGCGCCGCCGCTCCAGGGGCGGCCGGCGCGGCAGTCCCCAACACAAAGTCCCTCAGAGAAACTGTGACTGTAACCCCAGCGCACAGCGCTACTGTCCCCGGCGCACTAGCACACCCAGCAAGTCTGGAGTGTGCGCGGCCTGTCCATACGGGGACACAGAGTACCTGAATGTTGCAGGGCCTTGTCCCTGAACGGTACCCAGCTCCGTATCCAGCAGGTTCTACGGGTCTGTGGATGGAGCCCGGCCTCAGGGCTTGGGGGCCGGTAAGATCCCACTTCCTCAGAGCCCCTCAGGGGGATGGGGAAGGAAAGCAGCATGTGGGCTCCAGCCTCCGTACCCACAATGGGTACCTCAACCTTAACAAACACCGCCAATAGGAATGGGGTGAGAAGGGAGCATGCTGGGGGCCCTAGTATGGGCCCTCTTTTCTTCCATCCGATATAGTCAGCAGCTACTGCTGACTAAACAGTGGAGCTATGCGTGGATGTCTGACCTCCTTCGCACAAAGCTTGAAAACTGAGCAGCCCGTGATCCCACGGGGGGGTATAGCCAGAAGGGGAGGGGCCTTACACTTTTTAGTGTAATGCTTTGTGTGGCCTCCGGAGGCAGTGCTATACACCCAATCGTCTGGGTCTCCCAATGGAGCGCCGAAGAAAGGAAACATTGCACACACCCCAATCACCAAACTATAGTAATCTACACTCACATATACATCTTTATCTTAGCCAAAACCTCTCTTTTATTTGAAATACTGTACATCAGGGTAACAAAAAGGAAAAAGTATTTACAGAAACATTTCTACATATAACCGTAACAATGCATGTACAGATCAAACTCTGGGCCTTTTCCTGCATTTTACATGCAAGACGTCTTCTAGGAATGTACAACATGATGAGATGGCATCGCCCTATGTGGTACAAGGTGGTGAAGACTGGACAAAGGAAAAACGGAATATGGCTAATACTTTAGTGTTCCTAAATGTGTGTGGCTTTTGGTGGGAAACCCGATACAAAGTCCCAGCTCCGGTGGCCAACGTGGCTCTGTAATGTGGGACTGTAGGGACTCCATGATGCTGTACCTTCATCCTCTGCATGGACCCCATGTGTGTATCAGCGTGTCCGTCATTAAATGGAAATCCAGTCAAACCGATCTTGTGAAAGGTCATCGATACGAGTAACAAGAGGACATTGGTGAAGTCTGGACCAGCACAGATTTCTAGGAGGGCTCTACTATCCATATTCTCTGGCACCTGTTACTCCCTCATTGGTAGGCGACAGATCCCTGCCAGCTATAGTGCACCCGTCCTAAAACGGATTTCTAGGCCAATTAGATGTCTAATATAAAATACCAAAATTAAACCTTTTTCATGGACTATTGATGCAAGTCATCAGCAGAAGTGAAAGGATCCTTTTAATTAAGAAGCGCCGAAAAGTTTTGATCACTCCATAAAGCCCTTCTATAAGTGTGGTCCAAGATCAAAGACAATCGTATCATATGTATCTATGACAAACAAAAGATCGTTTAAACTGGAGTGCTCCTTTAAGTGATCGAAACTTATTTTGGTCCAAATATTGAGTGATAATGTATTGACTTATTTCTGAACATTGTTACCAGATTGAGTACCAAAGCCTTTGTGTAGACAGATGGAGAGATAACATTCTGGCTTACTGCAGCCACCACTAGAGGGAGCTCTCTGCATTATTATTGACATTGATGTATAACAGTGTGCACTGAGCTCCCTCTAGTGGAAGCTGCTGGCAGCCAGTATGCCATGCTTTAAAGGACAACATGTGATTTGGAGAAATAAAAAATAAAAAAATTAACCTGCAGGTTAATAGTGTTGTGAACCTTCCCGGCACCCAAATCAAGAACTCTGCTGCCGGGAGGAAATTAACTTTATTCATCCCGGCAGCGTTCAGTTTCTAGTCATAGGAGTGGCGCCTGTGTGGAGGTTTAGTCACCAACGTATAGTGAGGGGCGGTTGGAACCAAGACCCCAGCACTGACTGACAGCAAACTCTGCATTAGACCCTGCTGTCAGTCAGTGCGGTGGGGGCGTAGTTACAGCTGCTGTTCACTATACACTGAGCAGTGACTAAACTTGCTCCGGCGCTGCCTCTGACTGGAAGCCAAATGCTGCCCCAGGAGGAATACAAGTTAATTTCCTCCTGGCAGTGGGGCTCTCAGGGCACCAGGCAAGTTCGGAATGCCATTAACCTGCAGATTAACCCCATATTTGCAGGTTAATAACTTTTTTGTGTGTTTCCTCCCCTCCCCATATGACAGGTTTCCTTTAATGTGAACCTGACAGCTAATACCTGCTGCCCGATCACAAGCATTTATCAGGCAACCTGCCCGTAACACTTCAGCCAAGTATGTGACTCAGAAGCTGCGGCTAATTTAGAGAAATACATATTGTAATAGCCGGCTGGGGACAACGCACGGCAGACTAGTTGGACAGAGGGGGTCCCCAGCAGTTTGATCCCGCCTATCCTTGATTGACAGGTCTTTCCCGGCGTGAGAGTCCAGCCAGTTTCTGATACAAGTTGCCTGTGGATCGGGCAGGATGTGTCAAGTTCCCTTTAAGGCTAGTTTCACACATCCGGCATTTCACCGGATTTCCGGATCTGGCACACTCTAGTACAGTGTAATACAGAGTAATGGCATCATTGCATGCTGTCATATGACCAGAGCTTGCCGCGATGCCATTGTACAGTATTAATACTGTACTGGAGTGCGCCGGATCCGGCAAAATGCTGGATTTGTGAAACGGGCCTTTGTCTACATCTATTCAGGCCATTTGGAAGACTGTATTGGAAAAAAACAAAAATAATAGAGCTACATAGATTTAGAAAGTGCTCGGCACACATTCTCAATGGTTACATGGTGGGTTCTTGGTCCAGCAGATTTTGCCATCTTCCCCCAGTTTTGCTGCTCCACTGGCAACGAGCTCCAAAGCTGCAGGAAAAGCTTTGTGTTCAGCTATCTTCACCCGTTCAGATAGGGTGTCTACAGTATCCCCAAACTCTACAGGTACGGCCTCCTGATAGACGATGGCTCCTGCATCAACCTCCTCCTGCAAAAAAAGCAAAACGTCATTTCTGAACCTAAAACAAGGAAAAAAAAAAAAAGGGGCCACTTTTCTGACTTGTTTTATAGCAAGAATTTAGTAAAACAAAGAATTCAGGAAATTAATTTCTTCAAACTCTGCAAAGTGCTGTCCCTCAGTTAATCCTCCTGGAATCATGAGTAACTTCACACACCTGGGCGTGCCTATTCCCATTGCCAGCTATAATATTTGATCAGTGCCAATGGTGTCAGAATTTAAGACGCACCCTTTTGATAAAAAGCCTTATGGTCCAATTATACAGGAGGGATAATAAAAAGAACATAGATAATGGTTCATTTTAAAGCAAAATTTGCTTCATTGAGAATGGAGCCATTTATCTAAAAGGGTCTTCCAATAAATGTATAGCAGATGAGGGTCCCAGCGGTCATTTTCCTGTCACTAGAGGAGGCCAAACATGCACGGTGCTCTCCATTCACTTTTACGAGATAGCGACCACCTCCCCAATCACAGCGGCGCTCGTACGACCTGCGTCCTTCATCTAACGAGTATCCTGTGGGGCTCAATAGGATTTTCCCTTCAATCATACAGTATCCAATGTAAAATACTATATTAAAGCTTTTAATGTACTTACAGCAACAAAATGCACAGTACAACCGGTGACCCTCACGCCGGCTTCCAGCACCAGCTTGTGTGCGTGCGCTCCTTTAAATGATGGAAGCAGCGATGGATGGATATTGAGAATCTTTCCTGGCAAGAAAAGTAAAAGAACGTCCGTGATCTGTACCACAAAAGTCAAGAATATGAGACTTTGGAAATAAAAGTCGTTTATACTAAGTGACCACCTTAGTGGCCCGCCCTATTAGCATGTAATAAAGGAATGATCCCCTCTATGAACCAAAAGGGAAACTCATTCAGAAAATTGGCTTTGGAGTGTCCAAAGAGTTCATGGGTGGTGATTTGAAGAGTTGACATTTCATGCTACATTTACGAGACAACCCCTTAAAAAGGCAACTATCTAATCAATCATATGGCAGACGCTCAACACTTTAAAAAAAACAAGCAAAAAGTTGAGACAGGCAAAAAACACAAAACAAACACCAAAATGAGTGCTAAAATCATTGCCGTAGCCAAGTAGAGTGGTTTGAGTATCTGAAAGTAACGGTCGACCATCTAAAAGGTAATGGGGATGACCCGACAACAGGCAAGCAGAGGATTGGCATGAGCCGTGAGTTTTCTATAAAAAACATCCATACCCAGTTTTACTAGGGTCATAAAAATAAATAAAAAAAAAAAAAAAGATTGGACCAGCATCTCCAAACAATCAGGTGTTAACAGGTGCAAGCTGAAAATTCAATACAATTAAATAAATACCAGTATATACAGCTGCACTCAGTCTGGATAGAGGAGTTTTAGACAAGGGTCCCAGCAAAGAGATACGCCTTGTTACTGGCAGCTGGGCTCTCATGAATTCGTGACTTTGTGCACCAAGTGTTTTTTATGGAATAGGAATTTTGGAACTGCATTACTCACATTGAAACTATGTACAAAAAAAAAAAAAAAAAAAAGATACTTGGGGTACAAATTGGCCAAATGATGTGAGCTTAGCAGCCAGCGGCATGGCGTATCTCATTGCTGGAACTAAAAAATAAAACTCCTCTATCCGGACTAAAAAGAGAATTTTGTTTACTTACCGTAAATTCTTTTTCTTATAGTTCCGTATTGGGAGACCCAGACCTTGGGTGTTTAGCTTCTGCCTCCTGAGGACACACAAAGTACTACACTCAAAAGTGTAGCTCCTCCCTCTGAGCTTAAACACCCCCTGGTGAGCCAGTCCCAGCCAGTTTAGTGCAAAAGCTGAAGGAGAATAGCCACCCACAAGTAGAACAGAGCAAGAGCCGGAACAACCGGAGACTCTGTCCATGACAACAGCCGGTGATAACACGCGGAACAAGAAAATTGCCAACAGGCAACAGGGAGGGTGCTGGGTCTCCCAATACGGAACCATAAGAAGAAGGGAATTTTGTTTACTTACCGTAAATTCCTTTTCTTCTAGCTCCAATTGGGAGACCCAGACAATTGGGTGTATAGCTTATGCCTCCGGAGGCCACACAAAGTATTACACTAAAAGTGTAAAGCCCCTCCCCTTCAGCCTATACACCCCCCGTACTGCTACGGGCTCATCAGCTTTGGTGCAAAAGCCCGAAGGAGGAAAAAATTATAAACTGGTTTAAAGTAAATTCAATCCGAAGGAATATCGGAGAACTGAAACCATTTAACATGAACAACATGTGTTATACAAAAACAGGGGCGGGTGCTGGGTCTCCCAATTGGAGCTAGAAGAAAAGGAATTTACGGTAAGTAAACAAAATTCCCTTCTTTTTCGCTCCTTATTGGGAGACCCAGACAATTGGGACGTCCAAAAGCAGTCCCTGGGTGGGTAAATAATACCTCATAATAGAGCCGTAACGGCTCCGTCCTACAGGTGGGCGACTGCCGCCTGAAGGACTCGCCTACCTAGGCTGGCATCTGCCGAAGCATAGGTATGCACCTGATAGTGCTTCATGAAAGTGTGCAGGCTCGACCAGGTAGCTGCCTGACACACCTGCTGAGCCGTAGCCTGGTGTCGCAAGGCCCAGGACGCTCCCACGGCCCTGGTAGAATGGGCCTTCAGTCCTGAGGGAACCGGAAGCCCCGAGGAACGGTAAGCTTCGAGAATTGGTTCCTTGATCCACCGAGCCAGGGTTGACTTGGAAGCTTGTGTCCCTTTACGCTGACCAGCGACAAGGACAAAGAGTGCATCCGAGCGGCGCAGGGGCGCCGTTCGAGAAATGTAGATCTTGGCGGACGTAGGTTTCCTAGCCTGTCTCATAGTGGCAATGACCTCTTGAGATAATCCTGAAGACGCTAGGATCCAGGACTCAATGGCCACACAGTCAGGTTGAGGGCCGCAGAATTCAGATGGAAAAACGGCCCTTGAGACAGCAAATCTGGTCGGTCTGGCAGTGCCCACGGTTGGCCGACCGTGAGATGCCACAGATCCAGGTACCACGACCTCCTCGGCCAGTCTGGAGCGACGAGGATGACGCGGCGGCAGTCGGCCCTGATCTTGCGTAACACTCTGGGCAACAGTGCCAGAGGAGGAAACACATAAGGAAGCCGAAACTGCGACCAATCCTGAACTAAGGTGTCTGCCGCCAGAGCTCTGTGATCTTGAGATCGAGCCATGAATGTTGGGACCTTGTTGTTGTGCCGTGACGCCATTAGGTCGACGTCCGGCATCCCCCAGCGGCAACAGATCTCCTGAAACACGTCCGGGTAAAGGGACCATTCCCCTGCGTCCATGCCCTGGCGACTGAGAAAGTCTGCTTCCCAGTTTTCTACGCCCGGGATGTGAACTGCGGATATGGTGGATGCTGTGGCTTCCACCCACAGCAGAATCCGCCGGACTTCCTGGAAGGCTTGCCGACTGCGTGTCCCACCTTGGTGGTTAATGTAAGCCACCGCTGTGGAGTTGTCCGACTGAATTCGGATCTGCTTGCCTTCCAGCCACTGCTGGAACGCTTTTAGGGCAAGATACACTGCCCTGATCTCCAGAACATTGATCTGAAGTGAGGACTCTTGCTGAGTCCACGTACCCTGAGCCCTGTGGTGGAGAAAAACTGCTCCCCACCCTGACAGACTCGCGTCCGTCGTGACCACCGCCCAGGATGGGGGTAGGAAGGATTTCCCCTTCGATAATGAAGTGGGAAGAAGCCACCACCGAAGGGAAGCTTTGGTTGCCTGAGAGAGGGAAACGTTCCTGTCTAGGGACGTCGGCATCCTGTCCCACTTGCGTAGGATGTCCCATTGAAGTGGACGCAGGTGAAACTGCGCGAAAGGGACTGCTTCCATTGCTGCCACCATCTTCCCCAGGAAGTGCATGGGGCGCCTCAAGGGGTGTGACCGACCTTGAAGGAGAGATTGCACCCCTGTCTGTAGTGAACGCTGTTTGTCCAGCGGAAGCTTCACTATCGCTGGAAGATATAATGGTAAACAGGAGAAGAAGGGAATTTTGTTACTTACCGTAAATTCCTTTTCTTCTAGCTCCAATTGGGAGACCCAGACGATTGGGTGTATAGCTACTGCCTCCGGAGGCCACACAAAGTATTACACTAAAAAGTGTAAGGCCCCTCCCCTTCTGCCTATACACCCCCCGTGGGATCACGGGCTGCTCAGTTTTAGTGCAAAAGCAAGAAGGAGGAAAGCCAATAACTGGTTAAACAAATTCAATCCGAAGGAACATCGGAGAACTGAAACCATTCAACATGAACAACATGTGTACCCGAACAAACCAAAAATCCCGAAGGAAACAGGGGCGGGTGCTGGGTCTCCCAATTGGAGCTAGAAGAAAAGGAATTTACGGTAAGTAACAAAATTCCCTTCTTCGGCGCTCCATTGGGAGACCCAGACGATTGGGACGTCCAAAAGCAGTCCCTGGGTGGGTAAATTAATACCTCAAGTTTGGACTGTAAAAACAGCCCTTCCCTACATGGAGGCAACCGCCGCCTGCAGGACTCTTCTACTTAGGCTGGCATCCGCCTAAGCGTAGGCATGCACCTGATAAGGCTTGGTGAAGGTGTGCAGACTCGCCCAGGTAGCCGCCTGGCACACCTGCTGAGCCGTAGCCTGGTGCCGTAATGCCCAGGACGCACCCACAGCTCTGGTAGAATGGGCCTTCAGCCCTGATGGAACCGGAAGCCCAGCAGAACGGTAGGCTTCAAGGATTGGTTCCTTGATCCATCGAGCCAGGGTGGATTTGGCAGCCTGCGACCCCTTGCGCTGACCAGTGACAAGGACAAAGAGTGCATCCGATCGGCGCAGGGGCGCCGTGCGGGAAATGTAGATTCTGAGTGCTCCTCACCAGATCCAACAATGCAAATCCATTTCATATCGATGAAATGGATAAGGACAAAAGGAAAGTAAGGAGATATCCTGATTGTGATGAAAAGGGGATACCACCTTAGGGATAAACTCCGGAATCGGGCGCAGCACTACCTTGTCTTGGTGAAACACCAGGAAGGGAGCTTTGGATGACCGCGCTGCTAGCTCGGACACTCTCCGAAGAGACGTGACCGCTACCAGAAGGCCACTTTCTGTGAAAGTCGAGAAAGTGAAACATCCCTCAGAGGCTCGAAGGGCGGCTTCTGGAGAGCAATTAGTACCCTGTTCAGATCCCATGGGTCTAACGGCCTCAGTACGGAGGGACAATGTGACAAACCCCCTGCAGGAACGTGCGTACCTGAGGAAGTCGTGCTAGGCGCTTCTGAAAGAATACAGACAGCGCTGGAACTTGTCCTTTAAGGGAGCCGAGCAACAAACCTGTTTCCCAACCAGATTGCAGGAAGGAAAGAAAAGTAGGCAATGCAAATGGCCAGGGAGACACTCCCTGAGCAGAGCCCTAAGGTAAGAATATCTTCCACGTCCAGTGGTAGATCTTGGCAGACGTCGGCTTCCTAGCCCGTCACATGGTGGCAATGACGTCATGAGATAATCCTGAAGACGCTAGGATCCAGGACTCAATGGCCACCCAGTCAGGTTCAGGGCCGTAGGATTCAGATGGAAAACGGCCCTTGGGACAGTAAGTTTGGCCGGTCTGGTAGTGCCCACGGCTGGCCGACCGTGAGATGCCACAGATCCGGGTACCACGACCTCCTCTGCCAGTCTGGGGCGACGAGGATGGCGCGGCGGCAATCGGAGCTGATCTTGCGTAGCACTCTGGGCAACAGTGCCAGAGGGGGAAACACATAGGGTAGCTGGAACTGCGACCCATCCTGAACTAAGGCGCCTGCCGCCAGAGCTCGTTGATCGTAAGACCACACCATGAAACTCGTGACCTTGGTGTTGTGCCTAGACGCCATTAGGTCGACGTCCGGCCTCCCCCGAAGGCCCCAGATTTCCTGAAACACGTCCGGGTGCAGAGACCATTCCCCTGCGTCCATACCCTGGCGACTGAGGAAGTCTGCTTCCCAGTTTTCTACGCCCGGGATGTGAACTGCGGATATGGTGGATGCTCTGTCTTCCACCCACATCAGAGTCCGCCGGACTTCTTGGGAGGCTTGCCGACTGCGTATTCTGCCTTGGTGGTTGATGTATGCTACCGCTGTGGAGTTGTCCGACTGAACTCGGATCTGTTTGCATTCCAGCCACTGCTGGAAGGCTTGCAGGGCAAGATACACTGCTTAGATTTCCAGAACATTGATCTGAAGGGTGGACTCTTGCTGAGTCCACGTACCCTGAGCCCTGTGGTGGAGAAAGACTATTCTCCACCCTGACAGACTCACGTCTGTCGTGACCACCGTCCAGGATGGGGGTAGGAAGGACCTTCCTTTTGACAATGAGGTGGGAAGAAGTCACCACTGAAGAGAGTCCTTGACCGTCTGAGAAAGGGAGACGTTCCTGTCTAGGGACGTCGACTTCCCATCGCTTTGGCGGAGAATGTCCCATTGAAGTGGACGCAGATGAAACTGCGCGAAAGGGACTGCCTCCATTGCTGCTACCATCTTCGCTAGGAAGTGCATGAGGCGTCTTAAGGGGTGTGACTGGCCTTGAAGGAGAGACTGCACCCCCGTCTGTAGTGAACGCTGTTTGTCCAGCGGAAGCTTCACTATCGCTGAGAGAGTATAAAACTCTATGCCAAGATATGTCAATGATTGGGTCGGTGTCAGATTTAACTTTGAAAAGTTGATGATCCACCCGAAACTCTGGAGAGTCTCCAGCGCAACGTTCAGGCTGCGTTGGCATGCCTCTTGAGAGGGTGCCTTGACAAGTAGATCGTCCAAGTAAGGGATCACAGAGTGACCCTGAGAGTGCAGGACTGCTACCACTGCTGCCATGACCTTGGTGAAAACCCGTGGGGCTGTCGCCAGACCTAAGGGCAGGTCTACGAACTGAAGATGCTCGTCTTCTATAACGAATCGCAGCAAACGCTGGTGCTCTGGAGCAATCGGCACGTGGAGATAAGCATCCTGATGTCTCTTGATGCTAGGAAATCTCCTTGAGACCTTGAGGCAATGACGGAGCGGAGGGATTCCATCCGGAACCGCCTGGTTTACACTGCTTTTTGAGCAGTTTTAGGTCTAGAACGGAACGGAAGAGCCGTCCTTTTTTGGCACCACAACCAGATTGGAGTAAAAACCGTGACCTTGTTCCTGAAGAGGAACAGGGATTATCACTCCTGCCTGCAGAAGAGCATCGGCTCGGTCGAGAGGTGGGGGAGTTCTGAAGAATCGAGCCGGAGGACGAGAACAAAACTCTATCCTGTACACGTGAGACAAAATGTCTCTCACCCACCGGTCTTTGACCTGTGGCAGCTAAATGCCGCCAAAGCGGGAGAGTCTGCCACCGACCGCGGATGCGGAGAGAGAGGGCTGAAAGTCATGAGGAAACCGCCTTGGTAGCGGTTCCTCCGGCTGCCTTCTTTGGGCGTGATTGAGCCCGCCAGGAGTCTGAGCCCCTCTGAGCCTTTTGAGTCCTTTTGGACTAGGAAAATTGGGACCAGCCCGAGCCTGGAAAGGACCGAAACGTCGACTGTCCTTCCTTGGGTTTTGTTTGATCTGGGCTGGTGTAAGGAAGAATCCTTACCCTTGGCCTGTTTAATGATTTCATCCAATCGCTCAGCCAACAGTCTGTCACCAGATAATGGCAAACTGGTTAAGCCCTTTTTGGAAGCAGGAGCTGCCTTCCATTCCCTTAACCCCAAGGGTCTGCGCAAAACCACGGAGTTGGCGTACGCCACCGGCGTACGGCTCGTAGAGTCCAGGACAGCATGAATAGCGTAAGTCGCAATGCATGCGAGGTTAAGGACGCCACCTGCGGCACAGATGTACGTGTGACAGTGTATCTGCGCAAGACCAGCTGAAATAGCTTGGAGTGCCCATACGGCTGCGAATGCCGGAGCAAACGACACGCCGATAGCTTCACAGACAGATTTCAACCAGAGGTCCATCTGTCTGTCAATGGCATCTTTAAGTGAAGTCCAATCTTCCACTGCAACTATGAGAAGCGGAGAAAAGCTTGTCTGGATAAGCGTAGTGTTTCTGGACTGCTCCTCTGAGTCAGAGAGGCCCAAAAAGTACTGAATTTACGCTTGGGATACCTGAAATGGAATTTCTCCTGCTGAAGCTGCCTCCTCCACTGGAGGGGCTGAGGGAGAAATATCCACCAGTGTATTGATGGGCGCTATGAGATCATTCACCCTGGCGTCCCATTAGGAGCATCCAGAATGAAAGCGGTCTCAGGATCAGAAACCTGATCAGCTACCTCATCATACAGAGAATCCTCTCGCTGAGACCCTGACCAGTGTGTGAAGTCGAGGGTCTCTCCCAGCGAGCTCGCTTAGGCTGTCTGGGACTGTCGTCCGTGTCAGAGCCTTCAGTCTGGGATGTATGGGACCCCCTTGGAGCACGGATTAGTTCCAACTGAGGGAGACCGGGGAGCCTTGATTCAACAATGCCCATGGTCTGAGTCACCGCCCTGGACTGCAAAGTTGCTAGAATTTTGTTCATAGTCCAAGACATTTTATCAGCAAAAAAACTGCAACCTCTGTCCTCTGGACAGTTTCACAGGTGGCCCTCTCTGGGCCACCACTAGCAGAGACTCTACCCATTAGGGGTTAGTGGAACCTGCCGGTAAAACAGCCTCACGTGCGGTACAGACAGCATAGAAAGCCTGTGCCTTGGCCCCCTTGCTCTATGCTGACGACATGCTGTTGTCTCCTCAGAGCTATCTAGGGGTATATCGCCAAGAAGCGACCGTACAGCCACAAGTCTCAGCCGCGCCGCAGCCTCCAGCGCGGCAGTTTCCCACAGATAAACTCACTCAGCTAAGCTGCAGTGAGTATAGTTCAAGCGCGCAGCGCTGTTGTCCTCGGCGCACTAACACGCCCAGCAATGCTGGCGTGTGTCTGTGTATGGTCTTGCAAATATAAGTACAAGGATAAAGTACACAAAAAAACACTGTGGCAATAGTGGGGTCAGCACCAAGGTGCTGCTTACCGCCCGCATAAGCGGGTAAGTGGTCGCCAGAATCCCTTTGCTGGGTCTCCCAGAGCCTGTGTCCGTTCTCCAGCTTAGATTGCCTGCAGGAATGGCTGCCGGCGTCCTGTGAAGAGGGGCGGGCCGTGGGCGTGCCCCAGACAAGAGCGGGAAACTGGCGTCCCCCTGTGCCCAGTGAGAGGGCTGGAGTATGTAAATAAGACTCCAGCCCTCGGCGCTGATCATTGTACAGCGTCTTGCCCCTTCCCTGACTGGCAGGGTTGGGGGCGGGAACGAAACGTAACTAGGCCGCAAAAGCCGGGGACTAGATTTATAAGTGCTGCCGTCGTAAAAGCACGGCAGCGCGAAAGTCCCCGGCGCACCACAAGTCTCAGCCGCGCCGCAGCTTCAGCAGCGGCTGGCGCGGTAGTTCCCGACACATAAACTCACTCAGCTAAGCTGCAGTGAGTAAAGCCCAAGCGCGCAGCGCTACTGTCCCCGGCGCACTAACACACCCAGCAACGCTGGAGTGTGTCTGTGTCTGTACGGGGACACAGAGTACCTTAACGTTGCAGGGCCTGTCCCTGACGATACTCCGCTCCATTCCAGCAGGATCTCCGGGTCTGTGGATGGAGCCCGGCCTCAGAGCCTGGAGGCCGGTAAGATCCCACTTCACCAGAGCCCCCAGGGGGATGGGGAAGGAAAGCAGCATGTGGGCTCCAGCCTCCGTACCCGCAATGGGTACCTCAACCTTAACAAACACCGCCGACAAGAGTGGGGTGAGAAGGGAGCATGCTGGGGGCCCTAGTATGGGCCCTCTTTTCTTCCATCCGACATAGTCAGCAGCTGCTGCTGACTAAAACAGTGGAGCTATGCGTGGATGTCTGACCTCCTTCGCACAAAGCTTGAAAACTGAGCAGCCCGTGATCCCACGGGGGGTGTATAGGCAGAAGGGGAGGGGCCTTACACTTTTTAGTGTAATACTTTGTGTGGCCTCCGGAGGCAGTAGCTATACACCCAATCGTCTGGGTCTCCCAATGGAGCGCCGAAGAAAAACGGGTATATGCCGCGCTTAAAAACCACTGAGTTGGAAGTAATATAATATTTCTCTTTTATTTACAGCATTCCTACGCGTTTCAGAGACAACAGACCGTCTCCTTCAGGGAAAAAAGATGATTTCTTTCTTTCTTTTTTCCCTGAAGAAGGAGACGGTCTGTTGTCTCTGAAACGCGTAGGAATGCTGTAAATAAAAGAGAAATATTATATTACTTCCAACTCAGTGGTTTTTTTTTTTTCCAAAACTTTTTATTAATTTTCCAATTTTTTATAAACATAACAAGATATTCAAGGTTACGCAAGGAAAAACATTTGTCTGACAATATGTGACATAATAGGGTGCAATGCCCCAACTTGATATTTTAAACTGATTATCTGATTGATATGGTCTCTATTAAACCAAGGCAAAAGTACTAAGAAATAACAGACGCGATACAAGTCAATTAGAGTCATTAAGCCCCTAAGCCAACCCCGAATGCTTCCAAATTTTCTGGCACGTCTTGTGACTACCTTAGCGTCTCGTCTCCCTTTCCTCCGGAACCCACACCTCCGTGATTTTCAATTTACCCAGTTTGTCCTGGATATCATTCAGAAGGTACCATTCCGATTGTATAAAAGGTGTCATCAGATTATTTATTTCTCCCTGAGTAAATTGACTTTCAATGAAATTTCTCCATTTCCCAAAGAACTTGGGTGTCAACCTGTCTTTGTCCGTTTCCGCTTCCACTTTCTCCAGCCTCAATAAATTATGTAATTCCCCGATGACCTCTTTTATGGATGGTCCCTCCCTTTGTATCCAATGCTTTAATATGGACCGTTTGGCTATCATGGCTATGTCATGTACTATTGTATAGTTCTTCTTTCCCGGCATGTCCGATCCCCCTCTTACTCCTCCCTCAAAGGAATGGAAAATCCACACCATTAGCTCTAGATTTCCAGAAATTCCCCATGTTGCCTGGACAAATAATCTAACTTGATTCCAGAACCTGTGAATTAACTTACACTCCCATAGTCCATGTAGCATATCTGTTTTTTCTCTTTGACATTTAGGACACCGCATATCTCTTCCCGGAATGTTGAAGCCCATAATAGCCCTGTGTAAAATTCTAAATTGGGTGTCTCTCCATCTCTCATTGGTAACATGTTTCCGCATCTGTACCCATCCCTTCAATATATCCCCTACAACTTCCTGCCCTTTCAATTGTTTCCCCCACGCTGTTAGAGTACGGCTATCCTCCCCAGATATAAGCATTCCCCGAAATGTTCGGTAAATTTTGGAAACATTTACACTTGCTACATCACTTTCCATAAGCTCATCAATCAAACTCTTATTCAATTCCTTTCCAAGCTCCCCCAAATCTACAAATACTCCATGCTTCAGTTGTTCATACTGGATGATATGTGAGCTATTAAGTTCATACTTGTCAAGCACTTCCCGTCCTGTCAGCCACCTTCTCTCCTCCACATTCATGACATCCTTCATTCTCTCGACGCCCTTCTCTTTCCATCTAGTAAATAGCTTATTTTCCCGTCCCATGGGAAAGTTCGGAGATGCCCAGGGATTTAAGTACTTAGATACTTTCCATGACAGTCCCAATTTCTTTCTTACCAGTTTCCATGTTAGCATAGTGTCTCGGAATAAGATTGAGTTCCTTATATGCCCATCCGCCCTGGACAATGGGGAGTGTAAAATGGACGCCAAATCCCACGGTGATGCATACTTGGCTTCCATGCCATAGTCTGAGTGCCTGCTTGTTCCTCTCAACCAATCAAACACATGTCTCATTATACACACCAGGTTATAACCCCGAACATCCGGGAAACTAAGACCTCCTTCCTCCGTTGACTTCATCAATGTTCGTAACTTTATTCTAGGTTTCCTTCCCCGCCATATAAAATCCGCATACGCTGAGTTGAGCCTATTTACGTCCCTCAGTTTTAGCAATATCGGGATCGTCTGGAATGGGTACAACAGTCTAGGAAAGCTCATCATTTTTATCAGGTGGCACCTTGCCAGTAGTGGTAGAGGCAGACCCTTCCAACCCTTTAGTTGTGCTATAATTTTCCTAATTAGTGGGCCATAATTCATCTCGTAAATTGATTCCACCGTTCTTCCTATATGAATTCCCAGATATTTAAGTGATGTCTGTGCTATAGGAATGCCACATATACAACCATCCCTTACATTCCCCCCTTTTAGGAACAGGATCTCACACTTTTTTTTATTCAATTTGAATCCTGAGACTAATCCAAATTTTTCAATTAGGGCTAGAGTCTGTGACAAATCCACGCTAGGGTCCCCCATATATAGTATGACATCATCGGCAAAAAGTGCTGTCTTTATTTCAGTTCCCCTTACCTTAATCCCTTTAAAACTATTCGGGTCCTGCAATATTCTTGACAATGGTTCAATGGCCAAGTCGAATAGGAGGGGAGATAGCGGGCAGCCTTGTCTTGTTCCCTTCATCAAAGGGAACACGTCTGATAAAAAACCTGGAGTGTGTACCCTAGCTCCCGAGTTAGCGTAAAGATTCCTAATGTAAAGCCTCATTTTGCCTACAATCCCTGTGGCCTCTAGTACTTTGTCCAGCCAGCTCCAATTTACATTGTCAAACGCTTTTTCTGCGTCGAGTGTAACTAGAGCGGGTCTTGCCCCCCTCTCTATCTGATCCAATCTCACCGCATCCACCACTAGTATTGTCTTCCGGATATTAGTGACAGCATTTCTCCCTTTAATAAACCCTACCTGATGCTCTGTAATGATCCTTGGAAGAATCATGGCCAATCTATTAGCCATAATCTTAGATATTATTTTTAAATCCTGGTTTATAAGTGATATGGGTCTATAACTAGAGGGATCATCCAGGTCTTTAGTTCCCTTAGGGAGTAATTTGATATATGCTACGTTTGAATTTTTAGGAATTTCCTCTCCTTCCAAAAATGCATTAAATACCGCAGTTAAATCTGGCGAGATCAGATCCCTCATAGCCTTATAAAACTCGCTGTTAAAACCGTCGGGGCCTGGTGCCTTGTTGGTGTTAAGCTCCCCGATTGTTCTAGTCACCTCCTCAACTGTGATATCTGCATTTAGGTCACTCAGATCTTCCTCTGTTACGCTAGGCAAGTGCGCTTGTCTTAACCACTCTGCCTCGTCAGTCATGTCATTGTTTCCTGGCCCATATAGTTTTCTATAAAAATGTCCCAGCAATTTATTAATTTCCTTAGGATCTGTGGTCACCTCCCCCCCCCTTTCTTTTTAGTTTGGAAATCACTGTCATTTTCCTGCTACCCCTTGCCAAATTTGCCAGCATCCTCCCCGCCTTGTTGCCAAATCTATGTAGCTCTGCTTCCCTGTGCGACCAAAATAATTGTTCCTTTTTTTTTGCCCATTCGTCGAACCCCCTTTTTGCCTCCAACCATCTGTCTTTCGTCGTGGGAGATCTATTAGCCAAATACTTTGTGTATGCTACCCGCACTGCTTCACTCTGGGCATTATAATTCTCATTGGTCTTCCTTTTGATCATGGCCGCATATCCAATCAGGCGACCCCTCAAGACCGCTTTTGCCGTTTCCCAGTATAGCACTGGGTTCCCTTTGTGTTCCTTGTTTTCCTCTGTGAATTCTCCCCACCACTCTCGTAATACCCTGTGGAAATTATCTTGTCTGAGAAGAAATGATGGAAATCTCCATATGATATCTGTACCTCTCTTGAACTGCTCTCTGATACCCAATCTCAACGGACTATGATCAGATATCACCATGTTTTCTATCACACATTCTTGTGCCTGATTAACTAGGCCTTGAGAAATCCAAAATTGATCAATACGCGACCAGCTATCATGAGGATGCGAGAAGTGTGTATATTCTCTATCATGCGGGTGAGCTAATCTCCAGATGTCCTTCAAACCCACGTCTTCTAATGTCACATCCCTATGGTCCGGCCTTCTGTCCACATCCCCTGTCCTCTCCTTCCCCCTCCTCCTGTCTTCAGCTGAGTCTGGAACTGTGTTAAAATCACCTCCTACTATGATGTTGGTCTCCCCATCTGCTAGTATGCTGGCCTTTATGCCATCATGAAATATGCTCTGTTGGGAGTTTGGACCGTAAACATTATAGATACTTAATTTACCCGCTGGACTAATGATTGTTAAATGCTGCCACCGTCCCTGGTCGTCTGCCTCGTGTGTCACTACTTCATGGCTGAGCTGTTTATGTATTAGAATCATTGTCCCCGCTTTCCTACCTTGTGCCTCTGCCCCATATACAGTACCCACCCAGTATTTCTTCATGCGGAAAAAGTCCTCCTTCCTCAAATGCGTTTCCTGTAATAATGCAATATCTGTTTTTAGTCTTTTCAGATGTCTTAGTATCATTGCTCGTTTGTTAGGAGATCTCAAGCCTTTCACATTCCATGTAGTTATTTGTACCATATTTGCCTTTGTATTTTGCTCTTACTACTTCCTCCCCTGTGGGCCCTGAACTCACAAGAGACGAGACAATTATTACCAGGTATAGAATTTGCCCCCCAGGCTTGATATATCTTTTCCCCACCTTGTATGTATAACAAATATAACAATAAACAAGTAACTGTAGAACACGTTTTCCCTTCTGGGAAATTTTTGGCTCTTTTCGCCATGCTGATGACTTCCCCTTTTCCTAGCCAAACTGTTGAGCTCCCTAGTCACCCCCCTTAGAGTATACGTTCTAGCCCCGGATTCACATGAGTCACATGAACAAGCCTTAAATAATGGCAAAAATAGTACAGTATGACAAAAACTCTATAAGGACTTCAAGTCCAACTTAGCTCTATTTTCTGGTGGTCATCCCCGCACTCAGAGCAGACAGATCCACTTCATTTACGCCTGGAAGTCGTTCCTGGACAAAGGCGAGTGAAAGTAAGAATGAAAGTGAATCTGGAAGTGGAACTGAAAGTAAGCGTGAGACTGAATATGCGAGAGAAAAAGAGTGAGACAGAGCGCGTGAGGTACTGAAAGTGAGCGTGAGACTGAAAATGAAACTGAGTATGAGAGTGAGTGTGAAACTGAAAGTAAGCGTGAAACTGAAAATGAGACTGAATATGTGAGGGAGGGAGAAAAAAAAAAAAGTGTGAGACTGAGAGTGAGTGTGAGAGTGTGAGACTGAACGTTAGGAGTAAGACTGAAAGTGAAACTGATAGCAAGCGTGAAAGCAAAACTGAACATGAGAGAGTGAAATCAAGAGAGTGAGAGAGTGCGAGAACAGGACCAGCAATATCTAGTTCAGTTCAGTTATCATGAACCATTTCCAACAGTTAGTCTCTGTGTTCCGAGCGAGGATTATTTTGTTGTTTTGGGCTCAATCTCCTTTCCTCTCTACTCTCCACCCGCGATTGCTCCTCAAAGCTTCTCGAGTCTTTCCCTGGGCCTCTTGGAGATCCTCCTCTGCTGGTCCCTTCTCCATTGTTTCCTCTTTTTTGTCCATCAGCCCGATTCTTATCTTGTTCTGCCATGAGAGTACGCTCTGCTTCTTTAAAGTCTTTGTAATATGCAAACGAGCCATTAAGATTTCTGACTTTCAGTGTGGCAGGGTATAGCAGTTGGCACTTGACTTTTTTGTTATACAGGAATGAACATACTTTGCTGAATTCTTTTCTCTTTCTGGAGACTTCTGCTGAATAATCGCCGAAAATTAGCAGTCTGTTGCCTTGGTAATGCAATGGTCGCTGTCTGTCTCTAAAGGCCCTCAGTATTTCCTCTTTATGTTTATAATCAAGATATTTGACTATCACTTGTCTAGCCCTCAGCGGGGCTTTCTTGTTTGGGTTTGGATCCTCTCCCCTATTCGCTTCTTGTTGTCTCAGTGGTCCCACTCTGTGCGCTCTTTCCACTCTGAATTTAGCCTTAATGCCCAGGGCCTGAGGTAACTCCTGTTCACATATGTTATCCAGCTGTCCCAAAGATACCGATTCTGGCAGCCCCACAATGCGCAGATTATTTCGCCTCGATCGGTTCTCTAAGTCTTCCGCTTTATCTCTCAAATAATCGTTAGATTTCACTAGAGCTGCTATTTGCTCTTGCATAGCCATTATTTTCTCCTCTGAGTCGGATATTCTCTGCTCTGTTTCTGCCAGTCTAGATGCATGTCCACTAATCTGCTTTTGCATAGCTGCTAGGGATGTTTGTATGGCTGTTTCAATGGCCACTTTAATCTCTTTTGACAGCTGTGATGTCACTTCGGCAGCCAATTTTTTATAATCAACATTGAGCTCTTGTGCATGCTTGTCTTGGCCTGCAGGTGGTGCTGGTTTCTTAGTTCTCTTATTCTGAGCTGGGGATTTTCCACCCTCCCCCATTTGTTTACAGTATTTAGATAATGGTGTGGCCGGCAGTTTCTTGTTTGCTTTAGAAGGAATGTTACTGTTTCTGACATGCAGCTTCTGCTGGCATTTATCATGATTAGACACCTTATATTGCATGTCTAAGTGATCAGTCCGGTCTCCTGCGTCTCTGGCCACTCTTTGCTTGCTGCACTCCTCCTCCTCCTCTCTTTCTTGTTCCTCCATGTCCCCTTCCTCTATCCATTGTGTTTCTCCCTCTGCAATCCCCTGCAGCGATTTCTCTCCTGCTCCATCCTCCCCCGACCCCCCGCTCTCATCTCCTTCACTTCTCCCTCTCCTGGCTTCCATTACCACATCTTGCACTGGGGACTCTGGCTCCTCCTCCATCAGGCTTGTCGGTGCCATGACAGTCTCCTCTTCTCCACGCCGGCAGTCAGGATCTCCACTCCTGCAGGGCCCCTCACCACCACCAGCACTCCTCAGTAAGTACCGCTCCATAGCTGTGTGCTTCCTGCTACCAGACGTGCTTGCTCTCTGCTCGCTCACTTGCCCGGGTATGCTGTTTATCGTCGGTTTCTCAGAGGGGTGTCGGGAGCTTCTCCTCTATGCTGCCTCCTCAGCCAGGACCGGAAC
Organism: Anomaloglossus baeobatrachus; assembly: GCF_048569485.1. Classification (NCBI taxonomy): domain Eukaryota; kingdom Metazoa; phylum Chordata; class Amphibia; order Anura; family Aromobatidae; genus Anomaloglossus; species Anomaloglossus baeobatrachus. The sequence continues at coordinate 42,705,427 of NC_134354.1, read as the reverse complement.
AGGAAGTCAACTCAGTGGTTTTTAAGCGCGGCATATACCCGTTTTTCTCCTGTTTACCATTATATCTATATCGTGCTTACGGGGCCGCTGCTTGAACCACGCGGACACTCACATGCCTTTGAAGGAGTTGTGACTGGCACAACCCCACCAGGTGAGTGTTACTGTACCTTCTCTAACATCATATGTTATATCGGGTAAGACCCTATTGCGCCCTTTTGTCTCCCCATTTTAGTATCGCTGGAAGAGTATGAAACTCCATGCCAAGATATGTCAGCGATTGGACCGGTGTCAGATTTGACTTTGGAAAATTGATGATCCACCCGAAACTCTGGAGAATCTCCAGAGTAACGTTGAGGCTGTGTTGGCATGCCTCTTGAGAGGGTGCCTTGACCAGCAGATCGTCTAAGTAAGGTATCACCGAGTGACCCTGAGAGTGGAGGACCGCAACTACTGTAGCCATGACCTTGGTGAAAACCCTTGGGGCTGTCGCCAGGCCGAACGGCAGTGCCGCGAACTGAAGGTGTTCGTCTCCTATGGCGAAGCGCAAGAAGCGCTGATGCTCTGGAGCAATTGGTACGTGGAGATAAGCATCCTTGATATCGATCGATGCTAGGAAATCTCCTTGGGACATTGAGGCGATGACGGAGCGGAGGGATTCCATCCGGAACCGCCTGGTCCTTACGTGTTTGTTGAGCAGTTTTAGGTCCAAAACAGGACGGAAGGACCCGTCCTTCTTTGGAACCACAAACAGGTTGGAGTAGAAACCGTGGCCCTGTTGCTGAAGAGGAACCGGGACCACCACTCCTTCTGCCTTCAGAATGCCCACCGCCTGCAGAAGAGCCTCGGCTCGCTCGGGAGGCGGAGATGTTCTGAAGAATCGAGTCGGAGGACGAGAGCTGAACTCTATCCTGTAACCGTGAGACAAAATGTCTCTCACCCAACGGTCTTTTACTTGTGGCAGCCAGGTGTCGCAAAAGCGGGAGAGCCTGCCACCGACCGAGGATGCGGTGTGAGGAGGTCGTAAGTCATGAGGAAGCCGCTTTAGTAGCGGCACCTCCGGCGGTCTTTTTAGGGCGTGATTTAGACCGCCATGCGTCGGAGTTCCTCTGATCCATCTGAGGCCTTTTGGACGAGGAGAATTGGGACCTGCCCGCACCCCGAAAGGACCGAAACCTCGACTGTCCCCTCCTCTGTTGGGGTGTTTTTGGTTTGGCCTGGGGTAAGGATGTTTCCTTTCCCTTGGATTGTTTGATGATTTCATCCAATCTCTCACCAAACAAACGGTCGCCAGAAAATGGCAATCCAGTTAAGCACTTTTTGGAAGCCGAATCTGCCTTCCATTCCCGCAGCCACAAGGCCCTGCGTATTGCCACCGAATTGTCGGCTGCAACCGCCGTACGGCTCGCAGAGTCCAGGACAGCATTAATAGCGTAGGACGCAAATGCCGACGTTTGAGAGGTTATAGACGCCACCTGCGGCGCAGACGTACGTGTGAGTGCGTCAATTTGCGCCTGACCAGCTGAGATAGCTTGGAGTGCCCATACGGCTGCGAATGCTGGAGCAAAAGACGTGCCGATAGCTTCATAGATGGATTTCAACCAGAGCTCCATCTGTCTGTCAGTGGCATCCTTGAGTGAAGCTCCATCTTCCACTGCAACTATGGATCTAGCCGCAAGTCTGGAGATTGGAGGATCCACCTTGGGACACTGAGTCCAGCCCTTGACCACGTCAGGGGGAAAGGGTAACGTGTATCCTTAAGGCGCTTGGAAAAACGCTTATCTGGACAAGCTCGGTGTTTCTGGACTGCCTCTCTGAAGTCAGAGTGGTCCAGAAACATACTCTTTGTACGCTTGGGAAACCTGAAACGGAATTTCTCCTGCTGAGAAGCTGACTCCTCCACTGGAGGAGCTGAGGGAGAAATATCCAACATTTGATTGATGGACGCAATAAGATCATTCACTATGGCGTCCCCATCAGGAGAATCAAGGTTGAGAGCGGCTTCAGGATCAGAATCCTGATCAGCTACCTCCGCTTCATCATACAGAGAGTCCTCTCGCTGAGACCCTGAACATTGTGATGATGTCAAGGGGATATCATAGCGAGCTCGCTTAATCGGTCTGGGGCTGCGGTCCGTGTCAGTGACCTCACCCTGGGATCCATGAGACACCCCGGGAGGACATTGCTGTTCCAACTGAGGGGGACCAGGGGGCAATGATTCCACAGTGCCCCTGGCTTGAGATGCCGGCCTGGACTGCAAGGCTTCTAATATCTTAGCCATAGTCTCAGAAAGTCTTTCAGTAAAAACGGCAAACTCCGTCCCTGTCACCTGGACAGTGTCAACAGGTGGTTCTCCCTGGGCCGCCCTTAGCAGAGGCTCCGGCTGAGAAAGTGCCACAGGGGCCGAGCATTGCACACAATGAGGGTCAGTGGAACCTGCCGGCAGTATAGCCGTACATGCTGCACAGGCAGCATAGTAAGTCTGTGCTTTGGCACCCTTGCTATTTGTGGACGACATGCTGTTGTCTCCTCTGAGCAATACAGGAGGGTATATAGACAAAAATCAACAGAGCACCATACAGTGTAAAGTATAGTCTATAATCATGTAATCTATAAGTACACTTCTGCACTAGTGGGGCCAGCACCACAGGTGCTGCTTACCGCCTTCGCAAAGCGGTTGTGTGGGCACCAGAAATCCTGCCTGGGTCTCCCTGAGCTTGTCTCTCCTCTCCAGCGTTAGCAGAGCTGAGAGGAATGGCTGCCGGCGTCCTGAGGAGAGGAGGGAGCCGTGGGCGTGACCCAGAAAAGTGCGGGAACTGGTGCCCCACTGTGCAGAGTGAGGGGGGTGGAGTATGCAAAGCATGCTCCAGCCCTCAGTGCTGCCGTCCTGTACAGCGTCCCGCCCTTCCCCTGACTGGCAGGGCTGGGGGCGGGAAGAAAACGAGACTAGGCCGCAAAAGCCGGGGACTCGAGTTATAAGCGCGGCCGCCGTATAAGCGCGGTCGGCGCGGAAGTCCCCGGCGCACTAACAGTCCCAGCCGCGCCGCAGTGATAACCATGGCAGCGGCGGTCAGCGCGGCAGTCCCCCTACACGAACACACTCAGCGACGCTGAAGTGTGTAATGGCACAAACGCAGTCAGCGCTGCTGTCCCCGGTGCACTAGCACACCCAGCAATGCTGGAGTGTTGCTGTGCGCGGTCCCCACGGGGACACAGAGTACCTCAAAGTAGCAGGGCCATGTCCCTGAACGATACTCGGCTCCTATCCAGCATGGTCCTCAGGAGCTGTGGATGGAGCACGGTCTCCTGTGCCTGGAGACCGAAAGGATCCCACTTCACCCAGAGCCCTCAGGGGGATGGGGAAGGAAAGCAGCATGTGGGCTCCAGCCTCCGTACCCGCAATGGATACCTCAACCTTAACAACAACGCCGACAAGAGTGGGGTGAGAAGGGAGCATGCTGGGGGCCCTGTTATGGGCCCTCTTTTCTTCCATCAGACATAGTCAGCAGCTGCTGCTGACTAAGCTGTGGAGCTATGCGTGCATGTCTGACCTCCTTCGCACAAAGCATAAAAACTGATGAGCCCGTAGCAGTACGGGGGGTGTATAGGCTGAAGGGGAGGGGCTTTACCCTTTTAGTGTAATACTTTGTGTGGCCTCCGGAGGCATAAGCTATACACCCAATTGTCTGGGTCTCCCAATAAGGAGCGACAAAGAAAAAGAATTTACGGTAAGTAAACAAAATTCTCTTTTTCTTTATCGTTCCTTTGGGAGACCCAGACATTGGGACGTTCCAAAGCAGTCCCTGGGTGGGAATAAACAGAAAAACTAAGAAGTAGGCAGAACCTAACTCACAAATGGGCGACAGCCGCCTGAAGGATGAGTCTGCCCAAGCTCGCATCTGCCGAAGCATGAGCATGCACTTGGTAGTGCCTCAAGAAGGTATGCAGGCTAGTCCAAGTGGCAGCCTGACAGACTTGTTGAGCCGTAGCCTGGTGCCTGAAAGCCCAAGAGGCACCGACAGCTCTGGTCGAGTGTGCCTTGATCCCCGGCGGGGGAGGCACCTGAGTACTCTGGTAGGCGTCCGAAATGGTCGATCTAATCCAACGGGCTAAGGACGGCTTAGAAGCAGGGAGGCCATTGCGCAGACCTGTGGTTAGCACAAAAAGAGAGGTGCACCGCCTAAGCGCAGCAGTGCGAGACACATAGATCCGGAGAGCACGCACCAGATCTAGAGTATGCAGCGCTTTTTCAAAGCGATGAACAGGAGCCGGACAGAAGGAAGGTAGGGTAATGTCCTGGTTAAGGTGGAAAGGAGAGACCACCTTAGGAAGAAAGTCCGCAGTCGGACGGAGAACCACCTTGTCTTGATGAAAAACTAAAAAAGGTGACTCCGAAGAGAGCGTAGCCAAATCAGAGACTCTCCTGAGGGAAGTTATGGCCACCAGAAAGGCCACCTTCTGAGAAAGACGATACAAAGAAACCTCCCTAAGAGGCTCAAAAGGGGGTTTCTGCAATACCGTGAGAACTAAATTAAGGTCCCAGGGATCCAAGGGCCGCCGGTAAGGCGGAATGATGTGAGACGCGCCTTGCATGAAGGTGCGGACCTGAGCCAGCCGAGCGAGACGCCGCTGGAACAGAACAGACAGAGCTGAGACTTGTCCCTTGAGAGAGTTGATGGACAGTCCTAGCTGCAGACCGGACTGTAGAAAAGACAGAAGGGTCGGCAAGGAGAATGGCCAAGGAGGATGGTCGGTAGAGCGACACCAGGACAGGAAAATTTTCCAAGTCCTGTGATAGATCTTAGCGGAGGAAGACTTACGGACCCGAGTCATAGTGGAGATGACTTCAGGAGGAATACCAGAAGCCGTCAAAATCCAGGACTCAAGAGCCACGCCGTCAATTTGAGAGCCGCAGAATTCGGGCGGAAAAACGGACCTTGCGAGAGTAGGTCTGGACGGTCCGGGAGATGCCACGGCATCTCTCTCTACGGACAGATGGAGCAGGTCCGGATACCAAGCTCGCCTGGGCCAGTCCGGTGCAATGAGGATGACTCGACGGCCCTCCATTCTGATCTTGCGCAGGACTCTGAGCAAGAGAGCTAGAGGGGGAAACACGTAGGACAGACGAAACTGGGACCAGTCTTGAACCAGAGCGTCCGCGGCGAAGGCCTGAGGATCGTGGGAGCGAGCCACGTAAACAGGAACTTTGTTGTTGTGACGGGATGCCATTAGATCCACGTCCGGAGAGCCCCATTTCCGGCAGATTGACTGAAACACTGCCGGGTGCAGGGACCACTCGCCACCGCCCACGGTTTGACGGCTGAGATAATCTGCCTCCCAGTTTTCCACGCCTGGGATGTGGACTGCGGATATGGTGGACTTGGAGTCCTCCGCCCATTAAAGGATGCGTTGTACCTCCATCATTGCCAGGCGGCTGCATGTCCCGCCTTGGTGACTGATGTAGGCAACCGCTGTCGCGTTGTCTGACTGGACTCGAATGTGCCTGCCCGCCAACAGGTGGTGAAAAGCTAGGAGAGCTAGAAGCACGGCTCTGGTTTCCAGCACATTGATTGAAAGGGCTGACTCGGACGGAGTCCAAGTGCCCTGCGCTCTGTGGTGGAGACATACCGCTTCCCAGCCGGATAGACTGGCATCTTTGGTGAGAATCACCCAGGACGGGGCCAGGAAGGAGCGCCCTTGGGACGGGGAGAGGGGCCGAAGCCACCACTGAAGAGAGCTCCTGGTCCGTGGCGACAGAGCCACTAACCTGTGTAAGGAGGAAGGCCGCTTGTCCCAACAGCGGAGAATGTCCAGCTGCAGGGGACGCAGATGGAACTGGGCAAAGGGAACAGCCTCCATGGACGCCACCATTTGACCAAGCACCTGCATCAGACGCCTGAGGGAATAACGGCGGGGCCTCAGCAGAGAGCGCACCGCTAGATGGAGTGACTGCTGTTTGCTGGCACTTGTGAAGTTGCCCTTAGTCAAAGTCTCGAACTGCATCCCTAGGTACGTGAGACTCTGGGTCGGAGTCAGAGTGGATTTGGGAAGATTGACAAGCCACCCGAATTGGGCTAGAGTGGCGAGAGCGAGCGAGACACTCCGCTGACAGTCTGCGCTGGATGAAGCCTTGACTAGAAGGTCGTCCAGGTAAGGAATCACTGCCAACCCCTGGAGGTGCAGAACCGCAATCACTGCTGCCATGACCTTGGTGAATACCCGAGGGGCCGTGGCTAACCCGAAGGGGAGAGCCACAAATTGGAAATGATCTTCTCCTATTGCAAAACGTAGCCAACGCTGGTGTGAAACTGCAATTGGCACATGCAGATAGGCATCTCTGATGTCGATGGACGCCAGGAAATCCCCTTGGGTCATTGAGGCAATGACTGATCGCAGAGACTCCATGCGAAAGTGCCGCACCTGAACATGCTTGTTGAGAAGCTTGAGATCCAGGATGGGCCGGAAGGTACCGTCCTTTTTGGGAACTAGGAAGAGATTTGAGTAGAAACCTCTGAACCGTTCCCAGGCGGGAACTGGTACAATTACTCCGTTGGCCTGCATGGCTGCCACGGCCTGTGAGAAGGCGGCGGTCTTGGAGCAAGGGGGAGTTGAGAGAAAAAAATCTGTTTGGCGGGCTGGAAGAGAATTCTATCCTGTAGCTGTGGGAGATGATATCTCTCACCCACTGATCGGAAACGTGTTGAAACCAAGCGTCGCCAAAGTGGGAGAGCCTGCCACCGACTAAGGACGTTGCCGGAGCGGGCAGAGAGTCACGAGGAGGCTGCCTTAGTGGCAGCACCTCCTGCGGTCTTCTGTGGACGCGCTTTTGGGCGCCAGTTGGATTTCTGGTCCTTGGCTGAGTTAACGGACGAGGCGGAGGGCTTAGAGGACGACCAGTTAGAGGAACGAAAGGAGCGAAACCTCGACTGATTCCTACTCTGGACAGCTTTCCTGGTTTTGGTTTGTGGCATGGAAGTACTCTTCCCGCCAGTAGCTTCTTTGATAATTTCATCCAGCTGTTCTCCGAACAGCCGGGACCCAGCAAAAGGGAGCCCAGCAAGGTACTTCTTTGAAGAAGCATCTGCCTTCCACTCTCGAATCCACAAGATCCTGCGGATAACGAGGGAATTAGCCGAAGCCACCGCAGTGCGGTGAGAAGCCTCCAGCATGGCAGACATGGCATAAGATGAAAAAGCTGAAGCTTGAGAAGTTAAGGCAACCATCTCGGGCATAGATTCCCTGGTGAGGGAATGCATCTCCTCTAGAGAAGCAGAGATGGCTTTGAGAGCCCACACTGCTGCAAAAGTCGGGGAAAACGCGGCCCCCGCCGCTTCATACACTGATTTGGCCAGAAGATCAATCTGACGGTCAGTGGAATTCTTAAGGGAGGTGCCATCAGCCACCGACAACGGTCCGGGCTGAGAGCCTAGACACCGGAGGGTCTACCTTTGGGGATTGAGCCCACTCCTTGACCACTTCAGGTGGAAAGGGGAAACGGTCATCAGAACCACGCTTTGGGAAGCGTTTGTCAGGACAGGCCCTGGGTTTGGTCACAGCGGCCTGAAAACTGGAGTGGTTAAAGAACACACTCTTTACTCTCTTAAGTGAGGTAAACTGGTGCTTTTCTGCCAGAGAGGGTTGCTCCTCTGATACTGGCGGATTGAGAACCAGTACAGAATTAATGGAAGCAATCAAGTCACTAAGATCTGAGTCACCCTCAGAAAGATCAATGGGGTACATGGTGTTAGCCTCCGAGCCCCCTGTAAAGGCATCCTCCTCATCCTGCGAGTCAGCTCTTGAATCAGAGCCGCGGGAGGAGGAGGGAGAGGAAACCCTGCGTCTCCTCTTAGGAGGACGGGGTCTGGGCCCTGAAGATGAATCCTCTGTGAGCTCCGGTCCTAAGGGACCCTTAGCAGTAGAGGCACTCTGTGAAGGGGGCTGATGCATATTCATCAAAAGTCCTGGACAGAAGTCCCATGGACTCAGCAAAAGACTGGGAGATAGACCTAGAAAAGGATTCTACCCAAGCCGGGGGTTCAGCCACAGGTGCAGGAGCAGCCTGAGAGACCACTGGGGGTGAGACTCCAGGCTGTGGCACCGCCAAGTTAGAGCAGACATCACAATGTGGATAGGTGCTCGGTTCAGGCAGCAGGAGCTTACATGCAGCGCATATAGTATAAAGCTTTGGAGCCTTGCTCCTCGTGTGAGACATGCTGCTGGAGTGGGGGCTCTGCAAGAGAATGAACCCCAGAGAGTATATACAGAGGTCCACAACCAGAGACCGGTTGTGGCTTACCAGACCGCTGGAAGCGGTGTTGTGTGCCCTCCAGATCCCGAAGCCCGGACCCCCAATGCACAGCACCTCAGCAGGGATGCAGAGTGCAGACCAGCGCAGAGTGAACCCTGTCTGAGAAAATGGCCGCCGAAGCGAAGAGAGGGGGCGGGACCTGGGGCGTTCCTGGAGGAGAGCGGGATCTGGAGGGCCATAGAGACCTACAGGGGAGGAGACACGCACAGCAGTGGGGAGTGTCCCTCCCCTGTGCAGGATGGCCGCCGGGAGGAGCCGAGCCTGTCCCTCTGCATGAGTGACATGCGAGGGCAGTGAACAGAAACTAGGCCTCCGGCAAAGCCGGGGCCTAAATTTAAGCTGCGAGGCCGACGCGCTGGCACCATCGGCGCGGTTCTCGGGCGACAGCTAGAGAACCCGCTGGAAATGCCAATAAATACAGTAAGCACACTCTCCCCAAACAATAAAGCACAGGGACCCCCAATATATAAACGTCTCAGGTACTTAGCTGCTGAGACGCAGGGCCAGGTCCCTGGGGATGAGTGCTCCGGTCCAGCAGGGTCCTGAAGGGCTGCGGATGGAGACCGGTCTCCTTCCAGGCATGGAGACCGTGCTGGCTCCCACTTCAAGCCAGAGCCCAGGAGGGATGGTGAAGGAGCACGGCATGTAAGGCTCCAGCCTAGGAAATCAACCTTAACAACACCGCCGACACAGTGGGGTGAGAAGGGACATGCCGTGGGTCCAGACGTGGACCCGCACTTCTTCAATCTCATTCCAAAAAGGAAAAAAATCATATGAGAATGCATGTGTGGATGTATGCCTCCTGAACACAAAGCGATAAACTGGCTGGGACTGGCTCACCAGGGGGTGTATAAGCTCAGAGGGAGGAGCTACACTTTTAAGTGTAGTACTTTGTGTGTCCTCCGGAGGCAGAAGCTATACACCCAAGGTCTAGGTCTCCCAAAGGAACGATAAAGAAATACAGTTCCCAAATTCCTATATTAGATGTTTGCATGTTCTAGCATTTCAGAGTGCAGCTGTATATATTTAATTATTCAGGTCATAGACTGACTAAGGTATCTTTCTCCAAGTCCTACTGTAACCATAGTATCTATATACGGAAAGAGTGCTAGTGCCAGAACCCGGAAGATCTGGCCAAGTTCTGAGAACCACAGCCTCAGGGAGCCCCCTTGGACCTGTGCGCACTGCTTTTATGGAGACGTAGAGAAGCAGAGCACACTTCATAGTGCAGGTGCCAGCTGTGTTGTACAGCCAGCACCCAAGTCTACAGCTGGCTCCCATTGTAGTAGTTTAACGCCAAAGCAAATTTTTAAGAGTTTATATAGTGGGTACTGATAGAAACAAGGGCCTTCAGTAGAACCATGGCAAAGCTGTCATGTTTGTGAAGCTCAGCCTGTAGCTAGGCTTCATAGAAGTACAGCAATAATAATAATAATAATAATAATAATAAGCATTTGGTATTTCTCATCTGTGTAACTGTCTGGATTAATAAATATAAATCTCTATTGAATATGTTAAAATAAATAAAATCTGGTAGAATTGCTGCTTTTATGGTCACTTTCCATGGTACCAACAAAAAAAAACAAAACACCGGCCCAGATACATCTCACCGTTTCTCATTGGGCTGTACATACTATAACTTTGCACTTACCATTCCACCTCCTCACAAAAGGACCAGATAAAATCCGCATGAACCCGGCCAGACATACGAGCTCGATGGAGAACTCCTCGAGAACTTTCCCAACAGCGTTATCAAACTCTTCCCGGCTGCTGAACTGTCTGTGGTCAATCACCTGGAATGGGAAAGGGTGGATCACTATATGTGGATCTAGGAGAAATGGTACAACGAGGCCAAACTGACTACTGCGCAGCGTTTCCTATTGAGGATGCGAGCACATGATTGGGTTGGTTTTTGCACGTGATGCAGATGCCAAAAATGGTGGAATATAGCTCAATGAAGATTGCATTGTTTCTAAAGAACAACAGAAAGGATGTCCTAAGTTAACGGCACAGGAGCCTTCGTAGTCCCTGAAAATAGAATATGGTTAACCCCTTATTATTTCAAAGTCAGGTTGAAAAAGAAGACCCCCCTCTCCCATTGATGCAGCGACAGTTCTGAATCCTGGCTTTTAAAGGTGTCTTTGTAATGTGGCCATGTGGAAGTCCCGACACAACGATACAGAAAGCTGCATGTGCAAACTATAATGTGAAGATTGATAAATCATTGTGTATTTATGGAAGAACCACCCACCTTTGTTGCAATCCCGGCAGCGGCAGCCTTCTGCAGGCCTCCAGCATCAGCTTTGTTGGAGATGACCAGTGCAATGTAAGCGGCACTGCGGGGGGACTGGGTGCTTTTTATTAGTGCATCAAGATTTGTACCTGAGGAAAGAAGAAAGTACAAGAAAGCGTGCGATAATGCTGCAAGGATCAGTATACTGCACTGTGGAACACCGCAAGATATTTACAGATGGATACATACAGCACATCATTTATTTTGTGCTACACTAGGCTAAGGCTACATGCCACCTTGTTTTGTGGTCTAAGTGCAAAAAATTAATCTATATAAAAAAAGTTACATAAATTAATGATCCAGAGTTAAATTCTCTATTATACTCCAGAGCTGTACTCACTATTCTGCTGGTGGAGTCACTGTGTATATACATTACTGATCATGTACTGATCCTGAGTTACCTCCTGTATTATACTCCAGAGCTGCGCTCACTATTCTGCTGGTGCAGTCACTGTGTATATACATCACTTATCCTCTACTGATCCTGAGTTACCTCCTGTATTATACTCCAGAGCTGCGCTCACTATTCTGCTGGTGGAGTCACTGTGTATATACATCACTTATCCTCTACTGATCCTGAGTTAAAACCTGTATATTACTCCAAAGCTGCACTCACTATTCTGCTGGGGAAGTCACTATGTACTAATCCAGAGTTACATTCCGTATTATACTCCAGAGCTGCACTCACTATTCTGCTGCTGCAGTCACTGTGTACATACATTACTTATCCTGTACTGGTCCTGAGTTACATCCTGTATTATACTCCAAAGCTGCACTCACTATTCTGCTGGGGCAGTCACTATGTACTAATCCAGAGTTACATTCCGTATTATACTCCAGAGCTGCACTCACTATTCTGCTGCTGCAGTCACTGTGTACATACATTACTTATCCTGTACTGATCCTGAGTTACCTCCTGTATTATACTCCAGAGCTGCACTCACTATTCTGCTGGTGCAGTCACTGTGTACATACATTACTTATCCTGCACTGATCCAGAGTTACATCCTGTATTATACTCCAGAGCTGCACTCACTATTCTGGTGCAGCCACTGTATACATAACTTATCCTTACTACTACAGAGCTGTGCTCACTATTCTGCTGGTGCAGTCACTATGTACTAATCCAGAGTTACATTCCGTATTATACTCCAGAGCTGCACTCACTATTCTGCTGCTGCAGTCACTGTGTACATACAATTCATTACTTATCCTGTACTGATCCTGAGTTACATCCTATATTATACACCCGAACTGCAATCACTATTCTGCTGGTGCAGGCACTGTGTACTAATTCGGCGTTACATCCTGTATTATACTCCAGAGCTGCACTCACTAAGTATAGTAATCTGGAAATTAGGAAGAACCATTATCTTCCTGACAATATAAAAGCTCAACCATCCTGTTAGGGCCACGTCTGGTGATAAGCTTGCTGACGGGTTGACTAAATGCATAATATCATAGGCTGTAAACTGAGGATCAGCCATTTACTATATATTATGTAATTTGACTCCTACAGATCAGAAAACGTTCTTACCTGTCCCAGAAATGAGTACGGCTACTCTCACTCGCCCCTCCACAGCCGGATGTTCCCCATCACAGACGGATGCAGGCAGATACTTCTGTGGTTGTGGCTCTGTACGGTTCAGCGCAGAAGTCAGATTCTTGATTTTCACACTTTCGGAGCCTGCGGGAAGGTAACCAATGCCTGCAATGGTTTTCTGTGACTTATGACTTTGGGGTGCTAAGACTTTCCTACCACTACTCGGTTGCATCCATAGATCACATTGATGGTAACACTCAGAAGTCTGGGTAACTGCAGGTAGTCTCACCTTTTGGGCGCACGGTTACTTCTCCGATGAGCCACGCATCTTCTACTGCCTGAATTTCCTTCAAGACGTTCTCTGCAAACATCTTCTCCACGACAAGTACAGCTCCGATACCACAGTTAAAGGTGCGGCTCATCTCCTCCTCCGATAGACCGCCTTCCTTCTGAAGCCAAGAGAAAATACCCGGTATCCTCCAGCAAAGAGCATCTGAAATACAATAATGGTGCATCAGAGAACGCCCTACGCTGAGAAATGTGACCAGCTACAAGCAATCACTAGCTGAGGTGAGTCACCACTGAGGAATCGATTGGCTGAGTGGGTCCTGTTGTGACGGACAAAATTAGAGACAGACGGGGAACCTAGGAGGTGTCAGAATGGATGAGTCATGGAAATCCTGGGTTCCCTGCCGGTCACTACTTGCTTTTTTTGCCCTTACAACAGGACCCACTCTTCAGCCAATCGGGTCCTCAGTGGTGACTTACATCAGCAAGTTACACAAGTCTTGTCTGAGATAATAAATACCCAATAAACAGGGTATAATGAACATGGCAGAGTCCCAACTTGTGGATCAACATAACCCAGTTTCAATTGAATGTAATAATCCGTCCTAGGCAGAGTGGACCGGGCAGGCGCCATCAGAATCTGCTGTAAAGAAATGACAATTTTTATCCTGTTTCCACCAGAAATTTTAATGAATTGGAAGAGTTTTCCAAGTGGTTTTCTTTTGCGGAGGATGTTGGGAGTGGATGGGCGCCATAGAACTGTGTGAACATAGCCCAAGGATATGATCATAATAGCATAGGAAGGAAATGTAGAAGATTTTCCGAGCGGATCTGTTTAGCATGGAAAATATAGAGCAGAATGCAACTGAATGCAAATCAGCGAGGTTATTATATTTGCAGCACGTTGTATTTTACTTGTCTACATGGAATGAGGTGATGTATGCAATGAAAATGTGCAGCACAATCTGCATAAAACTGCCATGGATGAATAACACCACAACATGCGTGTATACCATACATACAACCTCACCTAAAGTTACGCCAAGGGATACCGGGAGGACTCTGGGAATATTCTCCAGCAGACCGCCCCCAGTGATGTGGGCATAGGCCTTCACATGGCCGGACTTCAGGACGGGCAGGAGGGTTTTACTGTAGATTTTAGTAGGAGTCAATAAAAGTTCCCCTACAAGAGAAGAAAGACTACAGATATATAAAAAAAAAAAAAAAAAAAAAAAAAAAAGGGCAAAAAAACCCCAAAAACAACCAACAACAGACAACACAACAAAAGACAACACAAACAAAACACAACCAAACAAACATCTCAAGGACAAGATTTTAGACAGCCACAGAAGATGGCATATAATTAGAGTTAAAGATTAAAAGGTGTCAACATATAGAATTTAGAGAAAAGAAAAAAAAAAAAAAAAACAACAACAACAAAAAATGCACGCACGCTCACCCAATGTCCCAATCCCACATCCAGTTGGTGATGAAGACGACAATTCCAGAGATGACTTCTCAAGAATCTTCCGGACTAAGCTGAATCCATTGCTGTGAACCCCGGAGGAAGTGACGCCGATCACCAGGTCACCGGCAGCGATCTTCTCCAGAAGTGGCAGCATGCAGCCCCGCTCTACTGCGCCCACAGCAAAGCCGGCCAGGTCGTACTCCCCGGGGGCGTACATTCCTGGCATCTCCGCAGTTTCCCCACCTGAAGACAATAAAGGGCAAGAATCAATCACTCTTAGTCTATGTGCGCACTTTGCGTTTTTTTTCATGCGTTTCCGCAGCGTTTTGAACTGCAGCGTTTTAATGCCAAAATGCATACGTTTTGATTTTCAAGCAAAGTCTATGGGCAATTGGGATTTCTTGTGCACACATTGCTGTTAAAAACGCAGCGTTTCAGTGGCAGAAAATTTGGCAAAAACTCAGTGTTTAAAGAAGTAGCACGTCAATTGTTTTTGCCATTTTGGCAGCGTTTTAATAACAGAGTCAATGTGAACTTTCAAAACGCAACGTTAATCAAAATCCCAGCGTTTTAGATGCTTTTTTGATGCAGAAAGAAGGGAATTTTGTTACTTACCGTAAATTCCTTTTCTTCTAGCTCCAATTGGGAGACCCAGACGATTGGGTGTATAGCTACTGCCTCCGGAGGCCACACAAAGCATTACACTAAAAAGTGTAAGGCCCCTCCCCTTCTGGCTATACACCCCCCGTGGGATCACGGGCTTGCTCAGTTTTAGTGCTAAAGCAAGAAGGAGGAAAGCCAATAACTGGTTTAAACAAATTCAATCCGAAGTAACATCGGAGAACTGAAAACCGATCAACATGAACAACATGTGTACCCGAACAACCAAAAATCCCGAAGGAAACAGGGCGGGTGCTGGGTCTCCCAATTGGAGCTAGAAGAAAAGGAATTTACGGTAAGTAACAAAATTCCCTTCTTCTTCGGCGCTCCATTGGGAGACCCAGACGATTGGGACGTCCAAAAGCAGTCCCTGGGTGGGTAAATTAATACCTCATGTTAGAGCTGTAAAACAGCCCTTCCCTACAAGGAGGCAACCGCCGCCTGCAGGACTCTCCTACCTAAGCTGGCATCCGCCTAAGCGTAGGTATGCACCTGACAATGCTTGGTGAAAGTGTGCAGACTCGACCAGGTAGCTGCCTGGCACACCTGCTGAGCCGTAGCCTGGTGCCGTAATGCCTAGGGCGCACCCACGGCTCTGGTAGAATGGGCTTTCAGCCCTGATGGAACCGGAAGCCCAGCAGAACAGTAGGCTTCAAGAATTGGTTCCTTGATCCATCGAGCCAGGGCGGATTTGGAAGCCTGCGACTCTTTACGCTGATTAGCAACAAGCACAGAGAATGCATCCGAGCGGCGCAGAGGCGCCGTGCGGGAAATGTAGATTCTGAGTGCTCTCACCAGATCCAACAAATGCAAATCCATTTCATATCGATGAAATGGATGAGGCAAAAGGAAGGTAAGGAGATATCCTGATTGAGATGAAAGGGGGATACCACCGTAGTGAGAACTCCGGAATCGGGCGCAGCACTGCCTTGCCTTGGTGAAACACCAGGAAGGAAGCTTTTGGATGACAGCGCTGCTAGCTCGGACACTCTCCTAAGAGACGTGACCGCTACCAGAAAGGCCTCTTTCTGGGAAAGTCGAGAGAGTGAAACATCTCTCAGAGGCTCGAAGGGCGGCTTCTGGAGAGCAATTAGTACCCTGTTCAGATCCCATGGGTCCAACGGCCGTTTGTACAGAGGGACAATGTGACAAACCTCCTGCAGGAACGTGTGTACCTGAGGAAGTGGTGCTAGGCGCTTCTGAAGAATACAGATAGCGCTGAGACTTGTCCTTTAAGGGAGCCGAGTGACAACCTTTTTCCAAACCAGATTGCAGGAAGGAAGGAAAAGTAGGGAATGCAAATGTGCAGGGAGACACTCCCTGAGCAGAGCATTAAGAGAAGAATATCCTCCACATCCTGTGGTAGATCTTGGCAGACGTCGGTTTTCTAGTCTGTCTCATGGTGGCAATGACGTCCTGAGATAATCCTGAAGACGCTAGGATTCAGGACTCAAAGGCCATACCGTCAGGTTCAGGGCCGTAGAATTCAGATGGAAAAAACGGCCCTTGGGACAGGAAGTCTGGCCGGGCTGGTAGTGCCCACGGTTGGCAGACCGTGAGATGCCACAGATCCGGGGACTACGACCTCCTCGGCCAGTCTGTGGCGATGAGGATGGCGCGGCGGCAAACGGACCTGATGTTGCGTAGCCCTCTGGGCAGCAGTGTCAGAGGGGGAAACACATAGGTAGCTGGAACTGCGACCAAACCTGAACTAAGGCGTCTGCCGCCAGAGCTCTTTGATCGTGATACCGCGCCATGAAAATCGGAACCTTGTTGTTGTGCCGAGACGCTATTAGGTCGACGTTCAGCATCCCCCAGCGTTGACAGATTTCCTGAAAACCGTCCGGGTGAAGATACCCTTCCCCTGCGTCCATACCCTGGCAACTGAGGAAGTCTGCTTCCCAGTTTTCTGCGCTCGGGATGTGAACTGCGGATATGGTGGATGCTCTGTCTTCCACCCCCATCAGACTCCGCCGGACTTCCTGGGAGGCTTGCCGACTGCGTGTTCCGCCTTGGTGGTAGATGTATGCCACCGCTGTGGAGTTGTCCGACTGAATTCGGATGTGTGTGCTTTCCAGCCACGGCTGGAAGGCTTGCAGGGCAAGATACACTGCCCAGATTTCCAGCACATTGATTTGAAGGATGGACTCCTCTGAAGAGAGTCCTTGACCGTCTGAGAAGGGGGACGTTCCTTCTAGGGACGTCGACTTCCCATCCCATTGGCAAAGAATGCCACATTGGAGTGGACGCAGATGAAACTGCGCGAAAGTGACTGCCTCTGCATGAGGCGTGTTAAGGGGTGTGACTGGCCGTGAAGGAGAGAGACTGCACCCCCGTCTGTAGTGAACGCTGTTTGTCCAGCGGAAGCGTCACTATCGCTGAGGGAGCGTGACACTCCATGCCCAGATATGTCAGCGATTGGGTCGGTGTCAGATTTAACCCTGAGAAGTTGATGATCCACCCGAAACTCTGGAGAGTCTCCAGCGCTACGCTCAGGCTGTGTTGGCATGCCTCTTGAGAGGGTGCCTTGACAAGTCGACCGTCCAAGGAAGGATCACCGAGTGACCCTGAGAGTGCAGGACTGCTCCCACTGCTGCCCTGAACTTGGTGAAAACCCGTAGGGCTGTCGCCAGACCGAAGGGCAGGGTTACGAACTGAAGATGCTCGTCTTCAATAACGAAACGTAGCAAACGTTGGTGCTCTGGAGCAATCGGCACGTGGAGATAAGCATCCTGATGTCTATTGATGCTAGGAAATCTCCTTGAGACATTGAGGCAATGACGGAGCGGAGGGATGCCATCCGGAACCGCCTGGCCTTCACGTGCTTGTTGAGCAGTTTTAGGTCCCCCACAATCAGATTGGAGGAAAAACCGTGTCTTGTTCCTGAAGAGGAACAGGAATTACCACTCCTTCTGCCTGCAGAAGAGCATCGGCTCGGTGGGTAGGTGGGGAAGTTCTGAAGAATCGAGCCGGAGGCCGAGAACAGAACTCTATCCTGTACACGTGAGACACAATGTCTCTCACCCACCGGTCTGTGACCTGTGGCAGCTAAATGTCGCCAAGGCGAGAGAGTCTGCCACCAACCGCGGATGCGGAGAGAGAGAGCTTAAAGTCATGAGGAGACCGCCTTGGAAGCGGTTCCTCTGGCTGCCTTCCTTGGGCGTGATTGAGCCCGCCTGGAATCTGAGCCCCTCTGAGCCTTTTGAGCTCTTTTGGACTAGGACAATTTGGACCTGCCCGAGCCTGGGAAGGACCGAAACCTCGACTGTCTCTCTCGGACAGCATTAATAGGGTAAGTCGCAATGCAGACATTGAGAGGATAAGGACGCTACCTGCGGCACAGATGTACCTGTGCTCAAGACCAGCTGCGCAAGACCAGCTGACATAGCTTAGAGTGCCCATACGGCTGCGAATGCCGGAGCAACCGACACGCCGATAGCTTCATAGACAGATTTCAACCAGAGGTCCATCTGTCTGTCAATGGCATCTTTAAGTGAAGTCCCATCTCCACTGCAACTATGGATCTAGCCGCAAGCCTGGAGATTGGGGGATCCACCTTTGGACCCTGTGTCCAGCGCCTGACCACGTCAGGGGGAAAGGGATAACATGTATCCTTAATACATTTGGAGAAACGCTTATCTGGTAAGCGTGGTGATTCTGAGCTGCTTCTCTGAAGTCAGCGTGGCCAGAAAAGTACTCAATGTACGCTTGAGATACTGAAATGGGATTTCTCCTGCTGGGAAGCTGACTCCTCCACTGAAGGAGCTGGGGGAGAGATATCCAACATGCCATTGCTGGACGCTATAAGATCATTCCCCATGGCGTCACCATCCGGTGTATCCGGATTGAGAGCGGTGTCAGGATCAAAGTCCTGATCAGCTACGTCTGCCTCATCATACAGAGAGTCCTCTGCTGTGACCCTGACTAGTGATGAGGCCGAGTGCCGCTCCCAGCGAGCTCGCTTAGGCTGTCTGGGACTGTCGTCCGTGTCAGAGCCTTCACCCTGGAATGCCTGGGACCCCCCCGGAGCACTGATTTTGTTCCAAATGAGGGTGGCCAGGGAGCAGTGATCAAGATTGCCCATGGCCTGTCTGGACTGCAAGTCACTATCCCATGACAATCTATCAGCCGAAACTGCAACACCGTCCCTGTCCATGGACAGGGTTCACAGGTGGTTCCTTTGGCCACCTCTAGTAGAGACCCCGGCTGACCAAGTGCTACAGAGGAGCATTGCACACAACGGGGGTCAGTGGAACCTGCCGGTGGAACAGTATCACATGCAGTAAAAGCAGCATAGAAAGCCTGTATTGCTTTTTTGCTGCTGTAGTCTAGCCATCTAGGAGCATATAGCCAAGAATAGCGACCGTACAGTGCAATGTATAGCATACAAGCATAAAGTACAAATGAGCACTTCAGCACATGCAATATGAGCAGCATAGAAAGCCTGTGTTGCTTTTTTTGCTGCTGTAGTCCAGCCATCTAGGAGCATATAGCCGAGAATAGCGACCGTACAGTGCAATGTATAGCATACAAGCATAAAGTACAAATGAGCACTTCAGCACATGCAATATGAGCAGCTTAGAAAGCCTGTGCCTTGGCACCCTTGCTTTTTTGCTGCTGTAGACTAGCCATCCAGGAGAATATCGCCAAGAATAGCGACCGTACAGTGCAATGTATAGCATACAAGCATAAGTACAAATGAACACTTCAGCACATGCAATACAAGCAGCCTAGAAAAACTGTGCCTTAGCACCTTTGCTTTTTTGCTGCTGTATTCTAGCCATTCTAGGAGAATATAGCCAAGAATAGCGACCGTACAGTGCAATGTATAGCATACAAGCATAAGTACAAATGAACACTTCAGCACATGCAATACAAGCAGCATAGAAAGCCTGTGCCTTAGCACCCTTGCTTTTTTGCTGCTGTTGTCTCGCCATCTAAGAGGGCATATAGCCAAATATAGCGACCTACAGTGCAGTGTAAGCATAAAATACAAATGGACACAACGGTATTTAGTGGGGTCAGCACTTCAGGTGCTGCTTACCGCCCGCCTATAGGCGGGTGTGTGGTCGCCAGAGTCCTGTGACTGGTTGCCCAGAGCTTGTCTCCGTTCTCCAGCTCGGACTGCAGGAATGGCTGCCGGCGTCCTTCTCCAGCTCGTGTGACGAGGGGCGGGCCGTGGGCGTGCCCCAGGCAAGAGCGGGAAACCGGCGTCCCACTGTGTCCAGTGAAGGGGGCTGGAGAATGCAAAGCAGACTCCAGCCCTCGGCGCTGACTTTCTGTACAGCGTCCCGCCTCTCCCCTGACTGGCAGGGCTGGGGGCGGGAACGAAACGAAAACTAGGCCGCAAAGCCGGGGACTCGAGTAATAAGCGCGGCCGTCCTATGTGCACGGCCAGCGCGGAGTCCCCGGCGCACCACAAGTCCCAGCCGCGCCACAGTGTAAAAACACCCAGGAGCGGCCCGGCGCGGCAGTTCCCAATACAAAAATTCACACAGCAAAGCTGCCGTGAATAATAGCACGAGCGCTCCGTGCTGTTGTCCCCGGCGCACTAACACTCCCAGCAATGCTGGTGTGTGTGTGCGCGATGTGTACGGGGACACAGAGTACCTTAATGTAGCAGGGCCCTGTCCCTGACGATACTCAGCTCCATATCCAGCAGGTTCTCTGGGTCTGTGGATGGAGCCCGGTCTCAGTGCCTGGAGACCTGTAAGATCCCACTTCACCCAGAGCCCTGAGGGGGGATGGGGAAGGAAAACAGCATGTGGGCTCCAGCCTCCGTACCCGCAATGGGTACCTCAACCTTAACAAACACCCGACACAAGTGGGGTGAGAAGGGAGCATGCTGGGGGCCCCATATGGGCCCACTTTTCTTCCATCCGACATAGTCAGCAGCTGCTGCTGACTAAAAACAGTGGAGCTATGCGTGGATGTCTGACCTCCTTCGCACAAAGCTTGAAAACTGAGCAAGCCCGTGATCCCACGGGGGGTGTATAGCCAGAAGGGGAGGGGCCTTACACTTTTTAGTGTAATGCTTTGTGTGGCCTCCGGAGGCAGTAGCTATACACCCAATCGTCTGGGTCTCCCAATGGAGCGCCGAAGAAACATGCTTTTTCGACAAAATAAACGCATGCCTTTTTGACTTTATAATAAGGGCATAATATGTCCCTTTACACACATAGTCATATGAAAAAGTTTGGGCACCCCTATTAATGTTAACCTTTTTTCTTTATAACAATTTGGGTTTTTGCAGCAGCTGTTTCAGTTTCATATATCTAATAACTGATGGACTGAGTAATATTTCTGGATTGAAGAAGGGAATTTTGTTTACTTACCGTAAATTCCTTTTCTTCTAGCTCCTATTGGGAGACCCAGACAATTGGGTGTATAGCTTCTGCCTACGGAGGCCACACAAAGTATTACACTTTAAAAAGTGTAACCCCTCCCCTCTGCCTATACACCCTCCCGTGCATCACGGGCTCCTCAGTTTTGGTGCAAAAGCAGGAAAGAGAAAACTTATAAATTGGTCTAAGGTAATTTCAATCCGAAGGATGTTCGGAGAACTGAAAACCATGAACCAAAAGAACAAACAGCGCGAAGGAAACAGGGGCGGGTGCTGGGTCTCCCAATAGGAGCTAGAAGAAAAGGAATTTACGGTAAGTAAACAAAATTCCCTTCTTCTTTGTCGCTCCATTGGGAGACCCAGACAATTGGGACGTCCAAAAGCAGTCCCTGGGTGGGTAAAAGAATACCTCAATAACAGAGAGCCGAAAAACGACCCCTTCCTACAGGTGGGCAACCGCCGCCTGAAGGACTCGCCTACCTAGACTGGCATCTGCCGAAGCATAGGTATGCACTTGATAGTGTTTTGTAAAGGTGTGCAGACTAGACCAGGTAGCTGCCTGACACACCTGCTGAGCCGTAGCCCTTAACACCCTGTTAAGGTCCCAGGGTTCCAGCGGACGCTTGTAGGGTGGAACTATGTGGCAAACTCCCTGCAGGAACGTGCGGACCTGCGGAAGCCTTGCCAGGCGCTTTTGAAAAAATACTAAGAGCGCCGATACTTGTCCCTTGAGAGAGCCGAGTGACAAACCCTTGTCCATTCCGGATTGAAGGAATGAAAGAAAAAATGGGTAAGGCAAAAGGCCAGGGAGTAAACCCTTATCAGAGCACCAGGACAAGAAGATCCGCCACGACCTGTAATAGATCTTGGCGGACGTTGGTTTCCTGGCCTGTCTCATAGTGGCAATGACATCCTGAGATAAACCCGACGACGCTAGGAGCCAGGACTCAATGGCCACACAGTCAGATTGAGGGCCGCAGAATTCATATGGAAAAACGGCCCTTGTGACAGCAGGTCTGTGCGGTCTGGAAGCGCCCACGGCTGACCCACCGTGAGATGCCACAGATCCGGGAGCCACGACCGCCTCGGCCAATCTGGAGCGACGAGAATGGCGCGACGACAGTCGGATATGATCTTGCGTAACACTCTGGGCAACATCGCCAGAGGAGGAAGCACATAAGGCAGTCGAAACTGCGACCAATCCTGGACTAACGCGTCCGCCGCCAGAGCTCTGTGATCTTGAGACCGTGCCATGAAGGCCGGGACCTTGTTGTTGTGCCGTGACGCCATGAGATCGACATCCGGCGTTCCCCAGCGGCGACAGATCTCTCGAAACACGTCTGGGTGAAGAGACCATTCCCCCGCATCCATGCCCTGACGACTGAGAAAGTCTGCTTCCCAGTTTTCTACGCCCGGGATGTGAACTGCGGAGATGGTGGAGGCTGTGGCCTTCGCCCACAGCAGAATCCGCCGGAGTTCCTGGAAAGCTTGACGGCTGCGCGTGCCACCCTGGTGGTTGATGTACGCGACCGCCGTGGCGTTGTCCGACTGTATGCGGATCTGCCTGCCCTCCAGCCACCGATGGAACGCCTTTAGGGCTAGATACACTGCCCTTATCTCCAGAACATTGATCTGAAGGGAGGACTCTATCGGAGTCCAGGTTCCCTGAGCCCTGTGGTGGAGAAAAACCGCTCCCCACCCTGACAGGCTCGCGTCTGTCGTGACCACAGCCCAGGATGGGGGCAGGAAGGATTATCCCTGCGACAGAGAGTTGGGAAGAAGCCACCACTGAAGAGAGGTTTTGGCTGTAAGGGAAAGAGAGACGTTCCTGTCGAGGGACGTCGACCTCCTGTCCCATTTGCGGAGAATGTCCCATTGGAGTGGGCGCATCTGGAACTGCGCGAAGGGCACTGCCTCCATTGCTGCCACCATCTTCCCCAGGAAGTGCATGAGGCGCCTCAAGGGGTGTGACTGACCCCGAAGAAGAGATTGCACCCCTGTCTGCAGCGAAAGCTGTTTGTCCAGCGGTAGCTTGACTACCGCTGAGTGAGTATGAAACTCCATCCCGAGGTAAGTCAGTGATTGGGTCGGTGTCAACTTGGACTTTGGGAAGTTGATGATCCACCCGAACTGCTGGAGAGTCTCCAGAGCGACGGTCAGGCTGTGTTGACACGCCACCCGGGAGGGAGCCCTGACTAGGAGATCGTCTAAGTAAGGGATCACCGAGTGGCCCTGAGAGTGTAGGATCGCCACAACGGATGCCATGACCTTGTGAAGACCCGTGGGGCTGTCGCCAGGCCGAAAGGCAGTGCCACGAACTGAAGGTGTTCGTCCCCGATGGCGAAACGCAGGAAGCGTTGATGCTCGGGTGCGATCGGCACATGGAGATAAGCATCCTTGATGTCGATTGATGCTAGGAAGTCTCCTTGTGACATCGAAGCGATGACCGAGCGGAGAGATTCCATCCGAAACCTTCTGGTGCTCACATGCCTGTTGAGCAGTTTGAGGTCCAGAACGGGACGGAATGATCCGTCTTTCTTTGGCACCACGAACAAGTTGGAGTAGAAGCCGTGACCATGTTCCTGAGGGGGAACGGGAATCACCACTCCTTCTGACTTCAGAACGCCCACAGCCTGAAAAAGTGCTCCGGCCCGAGATGGGGGCGGAGATGTTCTGAAGAAACGAGTCGGAGGACGAGAGCTGAACTCTATCCTGTAACCGTGAGACAGAATGTCTCTCACCCATCGGTCTTGGACATGTGGCCACCAGGCGTCGCAAAAGCGGGAGAGCCTGCCACCGACCGAGGATGCGGTTCGGGGAGGCCGAAAGTCATGAGGATGCCGCCTTGGAGGCATTGCCTCCGGCGGTTTTTTGGGGGCGTGACTTAGACCGCCACGCATAAGCGTTCCTCTGGCCCTTCTCTGGCCTGTTGGACGAGGAGGATTGGGACTTGGCTGAGGGCCGAAAGGACCGAAACCTCGGTTGTATTTTCCGTTGCTGAGGTCTCTTCGGTTTGGACTGGGGTAAGGACGAGTCCTTTCCCTTGGATTCCTTAATAATTTCATCCAATCGTTCGCCAAACAATCGGTCGGCAGAAAACGGCAAACCGGTTAAGAACTTCTTGGAAGCAGAGTCTGCCTTCCATTCGCGTAGCCACATGGCTCTGCGGACTGCCACCGAATTAGCGGATGCTACCGCTGTACGGCTACGTGGAGAAGACTGTGGAAAAACCAAGCGCAAATAGGGTTTTACCCCAATATGTACGGGGTGGGGAGGGGGGAGTCAAGGTACTCACCAAATGTAGTTGTGCAAGCCACAACTACTATAAAAGCATGTATTTTGCGGATCCCAGGCAGCAGCCACCAGCAGGGAAAGTAGAGAAAAAAAATTATTCAGCTCACCCATGTAAGGTCCTCCAGTCTGCGGTTGATGCACGTAGTCCTGCGGACAGGCAGGTCCAGCTTCAGAGTAAACGGTAATAGAAAATGAGTGGGACTCAGCACCAATATGGATGAATAAAAATCTTCATGCTTTATTTGAAAAGTTTAAAAATAAAGAAAAGGGTCACAAATCATCCAAAATCGCCATGCGACTTGCCGTGCGGCTTGACGCGTTTCGGACACAAAAGGGGAATTTAAAAACAGTCCTAAATCATAAGCCTGACAGATTTGATGTTTCTTGTTCTTGATGGTCCTGATGAAGGGGGCAGAAGCTCCAGAAACGCGTTGACCCATATGATTAATAAAGTGACATTAATCTGAACATCTGCTGGAGTGATCTCTTTGGCGCAGCAAGTGAACACCTTCCTCCTTTACTCTCTGTGAACCGCTGTACGGCTAGCAGAGTCCAGGACGGCGTTCATGGCGTAGGACGAAAAAGCCGACGCCTGAGAAGTCAAAGACGCAACTTGCGGAGCAGAGGTACGTGTGACCGCATTAATCTCAGCCAGACAAGCTGAGATAGCTTGGAGTGCCCACACGGCTGCAAAGGCCGGGGCAAAAGACGCGCCTGTGGCTTCATAGATGGATTTCACCAGGAGCTCTGCCTGCCTGTCAGTGGCATCCTTGAGCGATGAGCCATCTGCAACTGATACTACAGATCTAGCCGCCAGTCTAGAGACTGGAGGATCCACCTTGGGACATTGAGCCCAACCCTTAACTACGTCAGAGGGGAAGGGGTAACGTGTGTCATTAAGGCGCTTAGTAAAGCGCTTGTCCGGAAATGCTCTGTGCTTCTGGACAGCATCTCTGAAGTTAGAGTGATCGAAAAACGCACTCCGTGTACGTTTGGGAAATCTAAACTGGTGTTTCTCCTGCTGCGAAGCCGACTCCTCTATAGGTGGAGTTGGGGGAGAAAGATCTAGCACCTGGTTGATGGACGCTATAAGGTCATTTACTATGGCGTCCCCTTCAGGTGTATCAAGATTGAGAGCAACGTCAGGGTCAGAGCCCTGAGCTGCGACGTCCGCCTCATCCTCCAGAGAGTCCTCAAGCTGAGACCCCGAGCAGCGTGAGGAAGTCGGGGAAGATTCCCAGCGAGCCCACTTAGCCGGTCTGGGACTGTGGTCCGTGCCGGAGTCCTCCACGTGAGACCTAGGGGCCACCCCGGGAGCACGCTGCGGCGCAGACCGAGAGGGGCCTGGAGGCGATGATCCGACAGTGCCCGGGGCCTGTGTAAGGACCGGTCTGGACTGCAAGGCTTCTGGTAGCTTGGCAGACCATTTGTCCATAGACTGAGCCATGGATTGTGAAAGCGACTCAGTTTCTCAGCAAAAACTGCAAACTCTGTCCCTGCCTCCTGGACAGGGGAAGCAGGAGGGTCAGCCTGAGCCGAGGGGCCCACTAGTGACCGAGGCTCCGGCTGAGCAAGTGCAACAGGGGTCGAGCATTGCTCACAGTGAGGGTAGGTGGAACCCGCAGGTAACATAGCCCCACAAGAGGTACAGGTTGCAAAAAAACCCTTTGCCTTAGCGCCGTTGTTGTAAAAATGGCTGCCGGAGCTCTCAGGGGAGAAGGGAGCCGTGGGCGGCGACTAGTAAAGTGCGGGAATCTGGGGCCCCACAGTGATCAGTGAGGGGGGGGGGAGGAAACCTAAAGTATGCTCCAGCCCTCACTGCCGACGTCAGGTCGACCGTCCCGCCCTTACCCCTGACTGGCAGGCCTGGGGGCGGGAGTTATGGTACTAGGCCGCAATGAAGCCGGGGACTAAATTTAATACCGCGGCCGACAAACAGGCGCGGAAGTCCCGGTCTTCACAAACCAGCAGCTGCTGCAGCGTCTGTGAAACAAGCGCTCCATGCACCGTCCCCATGGGGACACAGTACCTTTAGATGCAGGGACACAAAGCATAAAACTGAGGAGCCCGTGATGCACGGGAGGGTGTATAGGCAGAGGGGAGGGGTTACACTTTTTAAAGTGTAATACTTTGTGTCGCCTCCGGAGGCAGAAGCTATACACCCAATTGTCTGGGTCTCCCAATGGAGCGACAAAGAAATAAGGTTTATTGTACTAACAGAAAATGTGCAATCCGCATTTAAACAAAATTTGACAGGTGCATAAGTATGGGCACCCTTATCAATTTCTTGATTTGAACACTCCTAACTACTTTTTACTGACTTACTAAAGTACTAAATTGGTTTTGTAACCTCATTGAGCTTTGAGCTTCATAGGCAGGTGTATCCAATCATGAGAAAAGGTATTTAAGGTGGCCACTTGCAAGTTGTTCTCCAATTGGAATCTCCTATGAAGAGTGGCATCATGGGCTCCTCAAAACAACTCTCAAATGATCTGAAAACAAAGATTATTCACCATAGTTGTTCAGGGGAAGGATACAAAAAGTTCTCTCAGAGATTTAAACTGTCAGTTTCCACTGTGAGGAACATAGTAAGGAAATGGAAGAACACAGGTACAGTTCTTGTTAAGCCCAGAAGTGGCAGGCCAAGAAAAAATATCAGAAAGGCAGAGAAGAAGAATGGTGAGAACAGTCAAGGACAATCAACAGACCACCTCCAAAGACCTGCAGCATCATCTTGCTGCAGATGGTGTCAATGTGCATCGGTCAACAATACAGCGCACGTTGCACAAAGAGAAGCTGTATGGGAGAGTGATGCGAAAGAAGCCGTTTCTGCAAGCACGCCACAAACAAAGTCGCCTGAGGTATGCAAAAGCACATTTGGACAAGCCAGTTACATTTTGGAAGAAGAAGGTCCTGTGGACTGATGAAACAAAGATTGAGTTGTTTGGTCATACAAAAAGGCGTTATGCATGGAGGCAAAAAAACACGGCATTCCAAGAAAAGCACTTGCTACCCACAGTACAATTTGGTGGAGGTTCCATCATGCTTTGGGGCTCTGTGGCCAATGCTGGCACGGGAATCTTGTTAAAGTTGAGGGTCACATGGATTCAACTCAGTATCAGCAGATTCTTGACAATAATGTGCAAGAATCAGTGACGAAGTTGAAGTTACGCAGGGGATGGATATTTCAGCAAGACAATGATCCAAAACACCGCTCCAAATCTACTCAGGCATTCATGCAGAGGAACAATTACAATGTTCTGGAATGGCCATCCCAGTCCCCAGACCTGAATATCATTGAAAATCTGTGGGATGATCTGAAGCGGGCGGTCCATGCTCGGCGACCATCAAACTTAACTGAACTGGAATTGTTTTGTAAACAGGAATGGTCAAATATACCTTCATCCAGGATCCAGGAACTCATTAAAAGCTACAGGAAGCGACTAGAGGCTATGATTTTTGCAAAAGGAGGATCTACAAAATATTAAATGTCACTTTTATGTTGAGGTGCCCATACTTTTGCACCGGTCAAATTTTGTTTAAATGCAGATTGCACATTTTCTGTTAGTACAATAAACCTCATTTCAATCCAGAAATATTACTCAGTCCATCAGTTATTAGATATATGAAACTGAAATAGCTGTTGCAAAAAAGAGAATTTTGTTACTTACTGTAAATTCTTTTTCTTATAGTTCCGTATTGGGAGACCCAGACCATGGCTTCTGCCTCTGGAGGACACACAAAGTACTACACTTAAAAGTGTAGCTCCTCCCTCTGAGCTTATACACCCCCTGGTAGCCAGTCCTAGCCAGTTTAGTGCAAAAGCTGAAGGAGAATAGCCACCCACAAGTAGAACCGAGTAAGAACCGGAACAACCGGAGACTCTGTCCACGACAACAGCCGGTGATAACACACGGAACAAGAAAATTGCCAACAGGCAACAGGGAGGGAGCTGGGTCTCCCAATACGGAACTATAAGAAAAAGAATTTATGGTAAGTAACAAAATTCTCTTTTATCGTTCCTTTGGGAGACCCAGACCATGGGACGTTCCAAAGCTGTCCCTGGGTGGGAATAAACAGAAAAAACTAAGAAGTAGGCGGAGCCTAACTTCACAAGTGGGCGACAGCCGCCTGAAGGATGCGTCTGCCCAAGCTCGCATCTGCCAAAGCATGAGCATGCACTTGGTAGTGCTTCGAAAAGGTATGCAGGCTAGTCCAAGTGGCAGCCTGACAGACTTGTTAAGCCGTAGCCTGGTGCCTAAAAGCCCAAGAGGCACCGACAGCTCTGGGCGAGTGTGCTTTGATCCCCGGCGGGGGAGGCACCCGAGTACTCTGGTAGGCGTCCGAAATGGTTGATCTAATCCAATGGGCCAAGGTCGGCTTAGAAGCAGAGAGACCCTTGCGCCGCCCTGTGGTTAGCACAAAAAGAGAGGTGCACCACCTAAGCGCAGCGGTGCAAGACACAAATCCGGAGAGCACGCACCAGATCTAGAGTATGCAGCGCTTTCTCAAAGCGATGAACAGGGGCCGGACAGAAGGAAGGCAAGGAAATATCCTGGTTAAGGTGGAAGGGAGAGACCACCTTAGGAAGAAAGTCCGGGGTCGGACGGAGAACTACCTTGTCTTGGTGAAAAACCAAAAAAGGTGACTGAGGAGAGCGCAGCCAAATCAGAGACTCTCCTGAGAGAAGTTATGGCAACTAGAAAGGCCACCTTTTGAGAAAGACAACACAAGAAACCTCCCTAAGGGGCTCGAAAGGGGGTTTCTGCAATACCGTGAGGACCAAGTTAAGGTCCCAGGGATCCAAGGGCCGCCGATAAGGCGGAATGATGTGAGAAGCACCTTGCATGAAGGTGCGGACCTGAGCCAGCCGGGCAAGACGCCGCTGGAACAGCACTGATAGAGCTGAGACTTGTCCCTTGAGAGAGTTGAGGGACAGTCCTAGCTGCAGACCGGACTGTAGAAAGGACAGAAGGGTCTGCAACGAGAATGGCCAAGGAGAATGGCCGGAAGAGCGACACCAGGACAGGAAAATTTTCCAAGTCCTGTGATAGATCTTGACGGAGGAAGACTTACGGGCCCGAGTCATAGTGGAGATGACTTCAGGAGGAATACCAGAAGCCGTCAAAATCCAGGACTCAAGAGCCACGCCGTCAATTTGAGTGCCGCAGAATTCGGGTGGAAAAACGGACCTTGCGAGAGCAGGTCTGGACGGTCCGGAAGATGCCACGGCATCTCTACGAACAGATGGAGCAGGTCCGGATACCAAGCTTGCCTGGGCCAGTCCGGTGCAATGAGGATCACTCGACGGCCCTCCATTCTGATCTTGCGCAGGACTCTGGGCAAGAGAGCTAGAGGGGGAAACACGTAGGACAGACGAAACTGGGACCAGTCTTGAACCAGAGCGTCCGCGGCGAAGGCCTGAGGATCGTGGGAGTGAGCCACGTAAACCGGAACCTTGTTGTTGTGACGGGATGCCATTAGGTCCACGTCCGGAGTGCCCCACTTGCGGCAGATTGACTGAAACACTGCCGGGTGCAGGGACCACTCGCCACCATCCACGGATTGACGGCTGAGATAATCTGCCTCCCAGTTTTCTACGCTAGGGATGTGGACTGCGGATATGGTGGACTTGGAGTCCTCCGCCCATTGAAGAATGCGTTGGACCTCCAACATTGCCAGGCGGCTGCGTGTCCCGCCTTGGTGATTGATGTAGGCAACCGCTGTCGCGTTGTCTGACTGGACTCGAATGTGCCTGCCCGCCAACAGGTGGTGAAAGGCTAGGAGAGCTAGAAGCACAGCTCTGGTTTCCAGCACATTGATTGAAAGGGCTGACTCGGACGGAGTCCAAGTGCCCTGTGCTCTGTGGTGGAGATGTACCGCTCCCCAGCCGGATAGGCTGGCATCCGTGGTGAGAATCACCCAGGACTGAGTCAGGAAGGAGCGCCCTTGGGACAGGGAGAGGGGTCGAAGCCACCACTGAAGGGAGCTCCTGGTCCGTGGCGACAGGTCCACTAACCTCTGTAAGGAGGAAGGCCGCTTGTCCCAACAGCGGAGAATGTCCAGCTGCAGAGGACGCAGATTGAACTGGGCAAAGGGAACCGCCTCCATGGAGGCCACCATTTGACCCAGCACCTGCATCAGGCGCCTGAGGGAATAACGGCGGGGCCTCAGGAGAGAGCGCACCGCTAGCCGGAGAGACTGCTGTTTGATTAAGGGCAACTTCACAAGTGCCGGCAAAGTCTCGAACTGCATCCCTAGGTACGTGAGACTCTGGGTCGGAGTCAGAGTGGATTTGGGAAGATTGACAATCCACCCGAATTGGGCTAGGGTGGCGAGAGTGAGCGAAACACTCCGCTGACAGTCTGCGCTGGATGTACCCTTGACCAGAAGGTCGTCCAGATAAGGAAGCACTGCTAACCCCTGGAGGTGCAGGACCGCAATCACTGCCGCCATGACCTTGGTGAATACCCGAGGGGCCGCGGCTAACCCGAAGGGGAGAGCCACGAATTGGAAATGATCCTCTCCTATCACAAAACGTAACCAACGCTGATGTGACACTGCGATTGGCACATGTAGATAGGAATCTCGGATATCGATGGACGCCAGGAACTCCCCTTGGGTCATTGAGGCAATGACTGATCGCAGAGACTCCATGCGAAAATGCCGCACCCGGACATGCTTGTTGAGAAGCTTGAGATCCAGGATGGGCCGGAAGGTACCGTCCTTTTTTGGAACTAGGAAGAGATTTGAGTAAAAACCTCTGAACCGTTCCTGAGCGGGAACTGGGACAATCACTCCGTTTGCCTGCAAGGACGCCACGGCCTGCGAGAAGGCGGCGGCCTTGGAGCAGGGGGGAGTTGAGAGAAAAAATCTGTTTGGAGGGCTGGAAGAGAATTCTATCCTGTAGCCGTGAGATATGATGTCTCTCACCCACTGATCGGAGACTTGCTTTAACCAAGCGTCACCAAAGTGGGAGAGCCTGCCACCGACTAAGGACGTGGCTGGAGCGGGCCGAGAGTCATGAGGAAGCTGCCTTAGTGGCAGAACCTCTTGCGGTCTTCTGCGGACGCGCTTTTGGGCGCCAGTTGGATTTCTGATCCTTGGCTGAGTTAGCGGACGAGGCGGAAGGCTTAGAGGATGACCAGTTGAGGAACGAAAGGAACGAAACCTCGATTGATTCCTACCCTGGGCAGGTTTCCTGGTCTTGGTTTGTGGCATGGAAGTACTCTTCCCGCCAGTAGATTCTTTAATGATTTCATCCAGCTGTTCACCAAACAGCCGTGAACCAGCAAAAGGGAGCCCAGCAAGAAACTTCTTGGAAGAAGAATCTGCCTTCCACTCTCGAAGCCACAAAATCCTGCGGATAACAAGAGAATTAGCTGAAGCCACCTCAGTGCGGTGAGCAGCCTCTAGCATGGCAGACATGGCATAAGATGAAAAAGCTGAAGCCTGAGCAGTTAAGGTAACCATCTCAGGCATAGATTCCTTGGTGAGGGAATGCATCTCCTCTAGAGAAGCAGAGATGGCTTTGAGAGCCCACACTGCTGCAAAAGTCGGGGAAAACGCGGCCCCCGCAGCTTCATACACACATTTGGCCAGAAGGTTAATCTGACGGTCAGTGGAATCCTTAAGTGAGGTGCCGTCAGCCACCGACACAACGGTCCGGGCTGAGAGCCTAGACACCGGAGGGTCTACCTTTGGGGAGTGAGACCACTCCTTGACCACCTCAGGTGGAAATGGAAACCGGTCATCAGAACCACGCTTTGGAAGGCGTTTGTCAGGGCAGGCCCTGGGTTTGGTCACAGCGGTCTGAAAACTGGAGTGGTTAAAGAACACACTCTTCACTCTCTTAGGCGAGGTAAACTGATGTTTTTCTGCCAAAGATAGTTGCTCCTCTGACACTGGCGGATTGAGATCCAGCACAGAATTAATAGAAGCAATCAAATCACTAAGATCTGAGTCACCCTCAGAGAAATCGATGGGATACATAGCCTCCGAGCCCCCAGTGAGGGCATCCTCCTCATCTTGAGAGTCAGCTCTTGAGACAGAGCCGTGGGATGGGGAGGGGGGAGGAAACCCTGCGCCTTCTCTTAGAAGGACGGGGCCTGGGATCAGATGATGAATCCTCCGTGAGCTCCGATGGACGGAGGTCAGAGGATAGGAGTCCTCTGTCAAGAGTATTAGAGGCACCCTGTGAGGGAGGCTGATGCATATTCATCAAAGTCCTGGACAAAAGTCCCATGGACTCAGCAAATGACTGGGATATGGACCTAGAAAAGGACTCTACCCAGGCCGGGGGTTCAGTCACAGGTGCAGCAGCAGCCTGAGAGACCACTGGGGGTGAGACTCCAGGCTGTGGCACCGCCAAGTTAGAGCAACCATCACAGTGTGGATAAATGCTCGGCTCAGGCAGCAGGAGCTTACATGCAGTGAATGCAGAATAAAGCTTTGGAGCCTTGCTCCTTGTGTGAGACATGCTGCTGGAGTGGGGGCTTTGCAGAGAATGAACCCCAGGGAGAATATACAGAGGTCCACAACCGGAGACCGGCTGTGGCTTACCAGACCGCTGAGCGCGGTGTTGTGTGCCCTCCAGATCCCGAAGCCCGGTCCCCCAGTCGCAGCACCTCAGCAGAGATGCAGAATGCAGGATGACCCAGAGCAGAGTGAACTCTGCCTGAGAAATGACTAGGGGGCGTTCCTATAAAAGAGCGGGAACTGGAGGGCTATAGAGACCTGCAGGGAAGGAGGGACGCCCCAGCAGTGGGGAGTGTCCCTCCCCTGTGTAGAACGGCCGCCGGGAGGAGCCGAAACTGTCCCTCTGCATGAGTGACATGCGAGGGCAGGAAAATGAAACTAGGCCTCCGGCGAAGCCAGGGCCTAAATTTAAGCGGCGAGGCCGACAAGCAGGCACCATCGGCGCGGTTCTCAGGCAAAAGCTAGAGAACCCGCCGGAAAAGTTAAAACAATCACATACAGCATACTCTCCCCTTACAATAAAGAACCGGGACCCCCAACATAAACGTCTCAGGTACTTAGCTGCTGAGACGCAGGGCCATGTCCCTGGGGATGAGTGCTCCGGTCCAACAGAATCCTCAAGGGGCTGTGGATGGAGACCGGACTCCTGCCAGGCATGGAGACCGTGCTGGCTCCCACTTCAAGCCAGAGCCCAGAAGGGATGGTGAAGGAGCACGGCATGTAAGGCTGCAGCCTTGTAAATCAACCTTAACAACACCGCCGACACAGTGGGGTGAGAAGGGACATGCCGGGAGTCCAGACATGGACCCGCTTTTCTTCAAACTCTTTCCAAAAGTCAAACAAATCAGATGAGAATGCATGTGTGGATGTATGCCTCCTGACACAAAGCAATAAACTGGCTAGGACTGGCTACCAGGGGGTGTATAGGCTCAGAGGGAGGAGCTACACTTTCAAGTGTAGTACTTTGGGTGTCCTCCGGAGGCAGAAGCTAAACACCCATGGTCTGGGTCTCCCAAAGGAACGATAAAGAAAACCCAAATTGTTATAAAGAAAAAAGGTTAACATTAATAGGGGTGCCCAAAACGTTTTCATATGACTGTATATTCCGACAATTAAATTAATGAAAAAAAACATAATTTTACGTTATTTTATGCATAAATATTATAAAACAGTTATAATTTTAATAAAATAAGCTATTTTGTGTATGATTTAAATCATGATATTTGTTATCATTTTTTCCCGTTTTTTTTTTGTGTTTGAATGTTTAAACTTTATTTAGTAGTATATTTGTATTCAAAACGCATCTGACTTTAAGCAATGAAAAAGCATGTAAATCGCGGTAATAACGCGGCTAAAACACTGTAAAAACACAAGCGTATTTTTAGCGTTTTTGTGGTCATAACCAAATTTGACAGACAATTTCTGCCAGAGGATGCGTTTAGAACTGCAAGAAACTCAACGCAAAGTGCATACACAATCTTAGATTTCCCAAACCGGAAAAAAACATCTCAATATAAAATAATTTGTTTACATAGGGGTGTGGTTGTGGCCATCACTACTGGGAAAAAGGTTTGTGGTGTTTTAGTGTTCAAGAGCTGCTGTCACTATTTGAAACAGGAGAGGTGGTCCGTTCTGGAGATAAGGGAGGAGTAAGGCAGCCGTAAAACTCGGCGGCTCTCCCGACCAGAGCAGGAAAGCTGCATTGAAATACAGGGGTCATGTTCCGGTCAGGAGAGCCACCGGTCAGTCCAAGCATTGCGATCACTGTCCAGAGTTATACAGCTGGCTAACTCTTACCAACTAGTGCGTGATGAGAGAAAGCCTTTCATACTTTTACAAGGAGCTGAAAGCAGGAGCCGTCCTCGCCTAATAAAGGGGGGCACTGATATAACTACTGGGAAAGTTAAGGGAGAGTGTCCACTGGGGTAGTTGGGCAGCTGGTCCAAAAACTGGGAGGTGCAGAAATGAAAATAAGGGATAATAGAGACCGGATTTGTATATCATTAAGAGCTTTTTTTTCCTCTTCAGGGGGTAGACCTGACCCCACAGCGTGTCATTTTTGGGGTTCAACTTTTTAAGCCCATTCATTGACTGAGCAAGGATTCTCATAAATACGGAGTCGTCTAAGAGATAGAAACCTAGTATAAAAGAAGTCCAAATGATAAAGTACAAATCACTACCTAGAAGGGCACATCCGGCCATCTGACAGGCTTTGGCAATACCAGAGACCACCGATTCAGCTACTGACACGTCCAAGGCCCCGCAGCCAAAGTAGTCCAGGAAGAAGAGAGGCTCTGCTCCCTGTGCCAAGATGTCATTGACGCACATTGCCACCAGGTCCTGACCGATTGTGTCATGCTTGTTACACGACTGAGCAATCTATGGAGAGAACAGGACAGCTTCAGCCATGCTGGGAGTCATACAGGAGATGAACCGTTCTAGCATCAGCCATCTGCTGTATTGGTTTTACAAAGTCCCTTTATATATATGTATACGTTCCCAGTTTACCTTTAGCTTTGTTCCTACACCGTCCGTACCAGATACCAGTATGGGGTCAATAAATCCTGCAGCTTTAAGGTCAAAAAGGCCAGCGAAGCCTCCGAGCTCTGCATTACAGCCTGTACGGAGAAAAAAAATAGGAACATTTACAGAAGGTATAAAGTGCTGGCATGTACCGTATTTTTCAGACTATATGACGCACTTTTTCCCCACAAATTTTGGGGGAAAGTGGGTCTTATAGTCTGAATGTGGCTGCGGGGAATGAGAGTGCTGCGGGTTATTGGCGGCACGAGCAGGCTGCAGCAGCACCTGCCGTTACCACATGGACCCGCTCATCTAATATGTCCGCCCATCATCTCTCAGCGCTGAAGCCGGCGTTGACAGGTGGGCGGGATGATGGGCAGGGGGTACACGCATAGGAAAGAGCTGGACGGCATGCTCACCCCTGGCAACTACAGCCTGGAGTGATCATGTACGGCTGTATTCACTGCCCCCCGTGCATCATCATCAGCGCGGGGTGCAGTGAATCAATATACTCACCGGCCACACTCCCTGCAGCATCGCTCGTCCTACTGTCTGTGCCGGCCGCGGCTGTGTGTGGAGACGAGCGGCGCACACAGCGATGACGTCATCGCTGTGCGCACGTGTCCACACACAGCCGCGGTCGGCACAGACAGGAGGACGAGCGATGCTGCAGGGAGTGTGGCCGGCTCAACACAGGTCATCAGCGCTGCTGCTGACACAGACGGGAGGAGCGATGCTGCGTGGAGCTAGGAAAGGTGAGTACAAACATTTTTTTTTTTTTTTTTATGTGCCACAGGATGCGGGACGTATAAAAAGGATGGGGTGGGGTATATTATGAGCAGGATGGGGGTGGGGTATATTATGAGCAGGATGGGGGGGTGGGGTATATTATGAGCAGGATGGGGGGGAATATTATGAGCAGGATGGAGGGGGTATATTATGAGCAGGATGGGGGGGGGTATATTATGAGCAGGATGGGGGGGGTATATTATGAGCAGGATGGGGGGGTATATTATGAGCAGGATGGAGGGGGTATATTATGAGCAGGATGGAGGGGGTATATTATGAGCAGGATGGAGGGGGTATATTATGAGCAGGATGGAGGGGGTATATTATGAGCAGGATGGAGGGGCTATATTATGAGCAGGATGGAGGGGCTATATTATGAGCAGGATGGAGGGGGTATATTATGAGCAGGATGGAGGGGGTATATTATGAGCAGGATGGAGGGGGTATATTATGAGCAGGATGGAGGGGGTATATTATGAGCAGGATGGAGGGGGTATATTATGAGCAGGATGGAGGGGGTATATTATGAGCAGGATGGAGGGGGTATATTATGAGCAGGATGGAGGGGGTATATTATGAGCAGGATGGAGGGGGTATATTATGAGCAGGATGGAGGGGGTATATTATGAGCAGGATGGAGGGGGTATATTATGAGCAGGATGGAGGGGGTATATTATGAGCAGGATGGAGGGGGTATATTATGAGCAGGATGGAGGGGGTATATTATGAGCAGGATGGAGGGGGTATATTATGAGCAGGATGGAGGGGGTATATTATGAGCAGGATGGAGGGGGTATATTATGAGCAGGATGGAGGGGGTATATTATGAGCAGGATGGAGGGGGTATATTATGAGCAGGATGGAGGGGGTATATTATGAGCAGGATGGAGGGGGTATATTATGAGCAGGATGGAGGGGGTATATTATGAGCAGGATGGAGGGGGTATATTATGAGCAGGATGGAGGGGGTATATTATGAGCAGGATGGAGGGGGTATATTATGAGCAGGATGGAGGGGGTATATTATGAACAGGATGGAGGGGGTATATTATGAGCAGGATAGGGGGGGTATATTATGAGCAGGATAGGGGGGTATATTATGAGCAGGATGGGGGTATATTATGAGCAGGATGGGGGGGGTATATTATGAGCAGGATGCGGGGGTATATTATGAGCAGGATGGGGGGGTATATTATGAGCAGGATGGGGGGTATATTATGAGCAGGATGGGGGTATATAGCAGGATGCGGCCATATGCCAGGATGACGGTATATAGCAGGATGTGGGCTATACCAGGATGAGGGACATATAATGTATATACAAGGCAGAGAATTTGGGAACATTACCCCCATAACAGTGTCAGCAGCAGATCCTCGCCCCATAACAGTGTCCTGACCACATTTTTTGCTTACATTTTTTTTCCTATTTTCCTCCTCTAAAACCAGGGTGCGTCTTATGGTTCAGTGCGTCTTATAGTCCGAAAAATACAGTATTTTGGAGATCAATAGGGGGAGAGGAGGAGACTAGAGGTCCAAACTCTTTCCTGCTACAAATATAGATTAGGCTTACAGAAGTCCCAGACTCACGCTCTGCTACTTGCCATTCACTTGGAGTGGTGGCTCCTTATGAGTATTCTTCCAGCACTATAGGACTATAGGTGCAGGAACTTTCTCACAGCTTCTGCCACTGTCCAGAGACCTGCCCTGAATTGAAAGTTCATATACATCTTGTCTCTTCTCTTGCTCCCATCAAAGCTCACAGTTCATATACACTACTCACAAAAATGTAGGGATATTTGGCTTTCGGGTAAAATCAAAGTAATACGTTTTCGCTACAGTGATATTTTATCATTAAAGTCGGGCATTTGAATAGAAGCGTGCAATAGTGATTTCCTCATCTCAATTTACTGAAACAAAAGCCAAATAGTGGTGGGTATACCCCCTAATAATGTCCATGTCCCAACTTGTAATGTATCCATGAGCATCAATTACAACTGACAACGCCTCCTCCTGCTGGTCACAAGTGGAGTTATTGTCTATGGAGACATGGTATTGGTATCCACTCTTTTTGAAGGGCGGCCCTCAGGTCATTGAGATTCTGGGGTACAGAGTTATGGCCTCTACACAGCGACTCAGCTGATCCCATAGGTTTCTATGGGATTCATGTCTGGAGAAAGTGCAGCCGTTCCATCTGAGGTACCCCAGTCTCCAGCAGCCATTCCCTAATGATGTGACCTCGATGAGCTGGAGAATTGTCATCCATGAAGATGAAATTAGGCCGGTGTTGTTCATGCAGAGGCACAATGACTGGATTAATGATGCGATACCAGTAGTAGGTGCTGTAACTGTACTATTCACACAGTCTAGGGCCATTGTGTATTGACCAGAAACTGGCCCACACTAACGCCACCAAAGGCTCGTCCGGTGACAACAGTGGCTGATACATAGCACTCTCCTTGAGGTCTCCAACATCATTGGCAGCCATCATTTCTGCTCAGCATCAATCGACTGTCATTAGTGAACAACACTGAGGCCACCGGTCCCTCTTGCTGCGTAGATGACGCCTGTGCCTGGTGGTGTAGTCAGGTTCCCTTGCAGGTCATCTACCACGCTAATTTATATGGTTTTGAATAGTATGAAGTGACACTTGGGGGGCCTCTTACCCCCCTTAAACATGCTGCATTCATCATCCATTTCTGAAAGGCATTGCTCACAATGAAGCGGTCATCAGTGTGGGATGTGGCCAAAGGACGTTCACTTCTCTGCCTTTCTGTGACTCTTCCAGTCTATCTGTGTCTCTGTACAACTTGTTGGTGACACTCTAAGCTCAGTGGCTACTTCCACCTGAGAACACCCTGCCTGAAGCCTCGCAATGGCACGGCACTGCTGATCGATTGTTAGGTGTTGTCTTGGTCTCATGATGTCAAAATGTGAACAGCATGATGAGGAGCACTGTTTAATATCAATTCTAATTGACCCCTGAAATGTACTGGGTGATTCTTGGAGCAGACACCTGTTGTGAATTTTGCTATTAAGCTCCTTGTCAGAGAACAGCAAGTTGTGGAAAAAGTATAGAAACATTGAACAGTTGGACATGTGCCTCCAAAAGTTCACAAAAGGTCAATAACTTCACCTGAAAAAAAGGCTAGAGGGCATTTTAGGAGGATCCCAAAATGTCAACTGAAAGCCAAATATCTGTAGCACTCCTGAGACCCTCAGGGCACTACAGGGAACTGCATCCTCTTGGGGATGCAGGACCTACCTCCTGGGACCTGGAGTAATAGTGCCGATACCATCAAAGCACAACCAAATCCTAGTATCCACTCCACACCGGGCATAGAAGGGTTAACAAGAGGGATTAGCAAGTCAGTGAAGAGAGAGAGAGGTGTGCGGGCGTGCCTGAGCTGGGTCTGTGCAACAGTGACCCTGGGGGCACAGGAGAGAGGTCGCCAGGACGGGTACCGGAGATACCGCTGGGACCGGAGTACGCACGGGGCACAGGGCCCTAGGTCAAGCGTCAGTTTCAAACAGTTTGATAAATACCTGCCCGGTGAGGACACCTTCACGCACTTCACCGAACCAAATAATTTGCGGGCATCAGCAGTAAACTAGGATCGGGGTTCGGACACTTACCTCCCCGCAGAGTCCGCACTGCCTGCCGTACGGAGGAGACTACCCAAAAAAAAAACAAAACAAAAAAACAGTCGGGGCCCCCAAACGCTTCATGCTACGGGGACTCAACTAAGAGTGCTGGGGACAGAGCAAAATGGGTTACTACATTGGCACGGATACTCCTGGGACCGGAACCAGCAAACCCTTGGGTCCAAATGAGTAGAGACTGTTAAAGACAACCTGGTGTGGTCTCCGTTATTACCCCAGTTACATCTCCCAGGCACGGCCCTACCTTCTGAGGGCCTAACACCATTGCTGCAACCACCACCAGCTCTGGGAGTACCCACATTCAGCAGCGGCGGTTCTCCATCCTTAACCGCAACCCGCAGGTGGCGTCACATGAGATTAACCCTTATCTCCCCTGTAAATATTCCCCATTACAAAAGGGATCCAGAGCACGGGACTGGGCAACTGCCACCAGAGTGACATTCCAATTACATATACTGCCCAGGACCGAGTACCCCCTTCCCTGGGCGACACATATCTAACCTTTTGTGAGTAGTGTATATAGAAAGAACCATCCCCAGTTTCTGTCATCAGTCCTCATAATCAAGTGTTATCCATCTCTAGCAACTGACAGATGACAACAAGTTCCAAAAAGAGGGGAGACTTCCAATGATGGGTGCACTGATTCTCCAGATGGGTCCCACTGGGCTCTCTGGGACCACCACAGTCCATTAGATTAACTGTACCTGGTCTCGCTGTAGCTGCAGCAAATGGTTTAATTCTCCGCACCAGGTTATTTCCAGCCTCAATATCCACACCACTGTCCTTGTAGGTGAGAGGTCTGTAAGAAGCACAAGGCTAAAGTCACCCTCAATGGTTATCTGAATAGAGGTAAACGATTTTCTCTCCAATTATTCAGATTAACTTAAAATTATGAAATTGTTTGCTATTTTTTTACCGGGGGAGGGGGGAGAATGTATCAGTCTAAATGCTTTCCTAATACATGATCAGTAATAAAATCTCAGCTCACTTCTTCCTCAGAAGGTCCGAGGCACGGATGCTGTATTGCTAGACAGAAGGAGGTTCAAAGAGTAGAAATCCAGCAACCAACCTTCTTTAAAAATTCCATATTTAGTCAAAAAAAGATTAAAACCAACCTATGAAACTGTAGTGCAGATTTTAAATAAAACAAAAAAAAAAAAAAACAGAAAGACGCGTTTCGGATGCTATTCCCTATTCAGGTTTCAGAAAGTGACTAAAGCTGGGTTCACACGTCGCTGTTACGTCACCATTTTCTGTGACGCAACAGCGACCTTGTAAGTCGCTGTTATGATCGCTGCTTAGCTGTCAAACACAGCAGCGATCATAATGACACGCGTCGCTGTGGAAGTGATGCTGCGCTTGGTAACTAAGGTAAATATCGGGTAACCAACCAAAGTGCTTCTCTGGTTACCTGATATTTACCTTGGTTACAAGCACACACCGCTTAGCGCTGGCTCCCTGCACTCATAGCCACAGTACAGATTGGGTTAATAAGCAAACCTTTGCTTATTTCCCGATGTGTAGTCTGGCTGTGTGCAGGGAGCCGGCAGCACAGGCAGTGTGAGAGCGGCAAACGCTGTAACTAAAGTAAATATCGGGTAACCAAGGAAAGGGCTTCCTTTGGTTACCCGATGTTTACCTTGGTTACAGCTTACCGCAGCTGCCAGAAGCCGGCTCCCTGCATCCTGCTCGCTTCAGTTCGTCGCTCTCTCGCTGTCACACACAGTGATGTGTACTTCACAGCGGGAGACCGACGACCAAAAAAATGAAGCAGGACATTCAGCAATGACCGGCGACCTCACAGCAGGGGCCAGGTCGTTGCTGGATGTCACACACAGCGACAGCGACGGGACGTAACAGTGACGTCGTTGTCGTTATGTGTGAACCCAGCTTAAAGGGAACCAATCATCAGGATTTTCGTGTATAAGCTGCAGCCAGTGCAGCACTGGCACTATCATGCACAGTGTGTACATACCATCAGGGGGCAGCTCGGGTGTTTAGGCAGTGAAATTCATCTTTATAAAGTTTGAAATTTCGTGCACTTTTTGATTGACGTGTGCACCTCTGCAGATAATGTCCGGGCGGGTTATGCACGTCTTCCCCGCCCCCCCACCAGCCTGTTCCTCCCTCCCTCCCTCTGGCTGTATGTAAATATCTAATCTTCAGAAACATGGCGCCGGAGTGGGCCTCTGCGCATAGCGCTTATCTCCGGCGCCATGTTTCTGAAGCCCGCATTACACAGCTTGGTGTCTGCAGACTGCAGAACAGCTGATCGGAGGACGCGATATCACTACCGTGACCGGGTCTCGCAGCACTGCCGTCACGGGGTCATGTGAGTCCATTGTGAACTTACCTCACCTGACCCCCGATGTCGCTGGCAGGCTGCTGTCCTGGCCCGGTGTCCTGAGGCGGCACGTCATCATAGCTACAGCTAATCGCGTCCTCCGATCAGCTGTTCTGCAGTCTGCAGACACCAAGCTGTAATGCGGGCTTCAGAAACATGGCGCCGGAGATAACGCTATGCGCAGAGGCCCACTCCGGCGCCATGTTTCTGAAGATTAGATATTTACATACAGCCAGAGGCAGGGAGGGAGGGAGGGAGGAACAGGCGGCGCGGGGGGGCGGGGAACACGTGCATAACCCGCCCGGACATCAGGAGAGAGGGAGGAACAGGCTGGTGGGGGGGCGGGGAACTCCTGCATAACCCGCCCGGACATTAACAGAGAGGTGCACACGTCAATCAAAAAGTGCACGAAATTTCAAACTTATAAAGTTGGATTTCACTGCCTAAACACCCGAGCTGCCCCCTGATGGTATGTACACACTGTGCCCGACAGTGCCAGTGCTGCACTGGCTGCAGCTTATACACGAAAATCCTGATGATTGGTTCCCTTTAAGGAATATCATCCGTTGTTTACCAGAGCCGCGGATTGTGACTGATACAAATTGACGGAAATGTGAACCTAGCCTTAGCTGCAGCGTCTACAGCAAGTCTGTGGTAGCCTTAGACACACCCTTTATATAATCATTAGTTGAAGCTGCTTCTTTTACCCCCCCACCCCCATCGAGCTCTGCCTCCTGATTGGCTGCTGTGTATAAAGTCTAGCTCACCAGGACTCTCTCCGTTTACTTTGTCTCATTATTCCCATCATTGGGCAGAAAAACGAAGGGAATTTTGTTTACTTACCGTAAATTCCTTTTCTTCTAGCTCCAATTGGGAGACCCAGACAATTGGGTGTATAGCTTCTGCCTCCGGAGGCCACACAAAGTATTACACTTTAAAAGTGTAAAGCCCCTCCCCTTCTGCCTATACACCCCCCGTGCCTCACGGGCTCCTCAGTTTTGGTGCAAAAGCAAGAAGGAGGAAAAGTTATAAATTGGTTTAAAGTAAATTCAGTCCGAAGAAATTTCGGAGAACTGAAACCATTGAACATGAACAACATGTGTTATACAAAAACAGGGGCGGGTGCTGGGTCTCCCAATTGGAGCTAGAAGAAAAGGAATTTACGGTAAGTAAACAAAATTCCCTTCTTCTTTGTCGCTCCATTGGGAGACCCAGACAATTGGGACGTCCAAAAGCAGTCCCTGGGTGGGTAAAGTAAAACCTCGAAATAGAGCCGTAAAACAGCACCTTCCTACAGGTGGGCAACCGCCGCCTGAAGGACTCGCCTACCTAGGCTGGCATCTGCCGAAGCATAGGTATGCACCTGATAGTGTTTCGTGAAAGTGTGCAGGCTCGACCAGGTAGCTGCCTGACACACCTGCTGAGCCGTAGCCTGGTGCCGCAAAGCCCAGGACGCACCCACGGCTCTAGTAGAATGGGCCCTTAGCCCTGAGGGAACCGGAAGCCCAGAAGATCGGTAAGCTTCGAGAATAGGTTCCTTGATCCACCGAGCCAGGGTTGATTTGGAAGCCTGTAACCCTTTACGCTGGCCAGCGACAAGGACAAAGAGTGCATCCGAGCGGCGCAGGGGCGCCGTACGAGAAATGTAGAGTCTGAGTGCTCTCACCAGATCTAACAAGTGCAAATCCCTTTCACATTGGTGAACTGGATGACGACAAAAAGAGTATAAGGAGATATCCTGATTGAGATGAAAGGGGGATACCACCTTAGGGAGAAATTCCGGAACCAGACGCAGAACCACCTTGTCCTGGTGAAACACCAGGAAAGGGGCTTTGCATGACAGCGCTGCTAGCTCAGACACTCTCCGAAGTGATGTGACTGCTACTAGGAAGGCCACTTTCTGCGAAAGGCGTGAGAGAGGAATATCCCTCATTGGCTCGAAAGGTGGTTTCTGAAGAGCCATCAGCACCCTGTTCAGATCTCAGGGTTCTAACGGCCGCTTGTAAGGAGGGACTATGTGACAAACCCCCTGCAGGAACGTGCGTACCTGTGGAAGTCTGGCTAGGCGCTTCTGAAAGAACAGAGAGCGCTGAGACTTGTCCCTTAAGGGAGCCGAGCGACAAACCTTTTTCCAATCCGGATTGAAGGAAGGAAAGAAAAGTGGGCAAGGCAAATGGCCAGGGAGAAAAACCCTGATCAGAGCACCAAGATAAGAATATCCTCCACGTCCTGTGGTAGATCTTGGCGGACGTTGGTTTCCTAGCCTGTCTCATAGTGGCAATGACCTCTTGAGATAACCCTGAAGACGCTAGGATCCAGGACTCAATGGCCACACAGTCAGGTTGAGGGCCGCAGAATTCAGATGGAAAAACGGTCCTTGAGACAGCAAGTCTGGTCGGTCTGGTAGTGCCCACGGTTGGCCCACCGTGAGATGCCACAGATCCGGGTACCACGACCTCCTCGGCCAGTCTGGAGCGACGAGGATGGCGCGGCGGCAGTCGGACCTGATCTTGCGCAACACTCTGGGCAACAGTGCCAGAGGAGGAAACACATAAGGGAGCTGAAACTGTGACCAATCCTGAACTAAGGCGTCTGCCGCCAGAGCTCTGTGATCTTGAGACCGTGCCATGAATGTCGGGACCTTGTGGTTGTGCCGGGACGCCATTAGGTCGACGTCCGGCATCCCCCAGCGGCAACAGATCTCCTGAAACACGTCCGGGTGAAGGGACCATTCCCCTGCGTCCATGCCCTGGCGACTGAGAAAG
Source organism: Anomaloglossus baeobatrachus (assembly GCF_048569485.1). Lineage (NCBI taxonomy): Eukaryota > Metazoa > Chordata > Amphibia > Anura > Aromobatidae > Anomaloglossus > Anomaloglossus baeobatrachus. The sequence goes on along the minus strand of NC_134354.1, from coordinate 42,660,675 downwards.
TCTGCTTCCCAGTTTTCTACGCCCGGGATGTGAACTGCGGATATGGTGGAGGCTGTGGCTTCCACCCATAGCAGAATCCGCCGGACTTCCTGGAAGGCTTGCCGACTGCGTGTTCCGCCTTGGTGGTTGATGTATGCCACCGCTGTGGAGTTGTCCGACTGAATTCGGATCTGCTTGCCTTCCAGCCACGGCTGGAACGCCTTTAGGGCAAGATACACTGCCCTTATCTCCAGAACATTGATCTGAAGGGAGGACTCTGGCTGAGTCCAAGTACCCTGAGCCCTGTGGTGGAGAAAGACCGCTCCCCACCCTGACAGGCTCGCGTCCGTCGTGACCACAGCCCAGGATGGGGGCAGGAAGGATTTCCCCTTCGACAGAGAAGTGGGAAGAAGCCACCACTGAAGGGAAGCCTTGGCTGCCCGAGAAAGGGAGACATTCCTGTCGAGGGACGTCGACTTCCTGTCCCATTTGCGGAGAATGTCCCATTGAAGTGGACGCAGATGAAACTGCGCAAAAGGAACTGCCTCCATTGCTGCTACCATCTTCCCTAGGAAGTGCATGAGGCGCAAGGGGTGTGACTGGCCTTGAAGGAGAGATTGCACCCCTGTCTGTAGTGAACGCTGTTTGTCCAGCGGAAGCTTCACTATCGCTGAGAGAGTATGAAACTCCATGCCAAGATATGTCAGTGATTGGGCCGGTGTCAGATTTGACTTTGGAAAATTGATGATCCACCCGAAACTCTGGAGAGTCTCTATAGCAATGCTCAGGCTGTGTTGGCATGCCACTTGAGAGGGTGCCTTGACAAGCAGATCGTCTAAGTAAGGGATCACCGAGTGTCCCTGAGAGTGCAGAACTGCTACTACTGTTGCCATGACCTTGGTGAAGACCCTTGGGGCTGTCGCCAAGCCGAAAGGCAGTGCCACGAACTGAAGGTGTTCGTCCCCTATGGCGAAACGCAGGAAGCGCTGATGCTCTTGAGCAATCGGTACGTGGAGATAAGCATCTTTGATGTCGATTGATGCTAGGAAATCTCCCTGGGACATTGAGGCGATGATGGAGCGGAGCGATTCCATCCGGAACCGCCTGGTTTTTACATGTTTGTTGAGCAGCTTTAGGTCCAGAACAGGACGGAAGGATCCGTCCTTTTTCGGCACCACGAACAAGTTGGAGTAAAAACCGTGACCCTGTTGCTGAAAAGGAACAGGGATCACCACTCCTTCTGCCTTCAGAGTGCATACTGCCTGAAGAAGAGCATCGGCTCGCTCGGGGGGCGGAGATGTTCTGAAGAACCGAGTCGGAGGACGAGAGTTGAACTCTATCCTGTAACCGTGAGACAGAATGTCTCTCACCCAACGGTCTTTTACCTGTGGCAGCCAGGCGTCGCAAAAGCGGGAAAGCCTGCCACCGACCGAGGATGCGGTGTGAGGAGGCCGAAAGTCATGAGGAGGCAGCTTTGGGAGCGGTTCCCCCGGCGGTCTTTTTAGGACGTGACTTAGACCGCCATGAATCGGAGTTCCTCTGATCCTTCTGAGGCCTTTTGGACGCGGAGAATTGAGACCTGCCCGCGGACCGAAAGGACCGAAACCTCGATTGTACCTTCCGTGGTTGAGGTCTGTTTGGTTTGGACTGGGGTAAGGATGAATCCTTTCCCTTGGATTGTTTAATGATTTCATCCAATCGCTCACCAAACAGACGGTCGCCAGAAAATGGCAAACCGGTTAAGAACTTTTTGGAAGCAGAGTCTGCCTTCCATTCACGTAGCCACATGGCCCTGCGGACTGCCACCAAGTTGGCGGATGCTACCGCCGTACGGCTCGCAGAGTCCAGGACAGCATTAATGGCGTAGGACGCAAACGCCGACGCCTGAGAGGTTAAGGACACCACTTGCGGAGCAGACGTACGTGTGACTGCATTAATCTGCGCATGACAGGCTGAGATAGCTTGGAGTGCCCATACGGCTGCGAATGCTGGAGCAAAAGACGCGCCGATAGCTTCATAGATGGATTTCAACCAGAGCTCCATCTGTCTGTCAGTGGCATCCTTGAGTGAAGCCCCATCTTCCACTGCAACTATGGATCTAGCCGCCAGTCTGGAGACTGGAGGATCCACCTTGGGACACTGAGCCCAGCCCTTGACAACGTCAGGGGGGAAGGGATAACGTGTATCCTTAAGGTGCTTGGAAAAACGCTTATCTGGACAAGCTCGGTGTTTCTGGACTGCCTCTCTGAAGTCAGAGTGATCCAGAAACGTACTCAATGTACGCTTGGGAAACCTGAAACGGAATTTCTCCTGCTGAGAAGCTGACTCCTCAATTGGAGGAGCTGGTGGAGAAATATCCAACACCTGATTGATGGTCGCTATAAGGTCATTCACTATGGCGTCACCTTCAGGTGTATCTAGGTTGAGAGCGGCCTCAGGATCAGAATCCTGATCTGCTACCTCCGCTTCATCATCCAGAGAGTCCTCCTGCTGAGACCCCGAACAGTGTGATGAAGTCGAGTGAATTTCCCAGCGAGCCCGCTTAGGCGGCCTGGGACTGCGGTCCGTGTCAGAGACCTCACCCTGGGACCTATGGGTCACCCCAGGAGCACTTTGCTGCTCCAACTGAGGGTGGCCTGGGGTCAATGATTGAACAGTGCCCGTGGCCTGAGTCACCGGTCTGGACTGTAAGGCTTCTAGTATCTTAGCAGACCATTTATCCATACTCTCAGACAGTTTGTCAGCAAATACTGCAAACTCCGTCCCTGTCACCTGGACAGTGGTAGCAGGTGGTTCCACCTGGGCCACCAGTAGCAGAGGCTCCGGCTGAGTAAGTGCCACAGGGGCCGAGCATTGCACACAATGAGGATCAGTGGAACCTGCCGGTAGTATAGCCGCACATGAGGTACAGGTTGCAAAGTAAGCCTGTGCTTTGGCACCCTTGCTTTTTGCGGACGACATGCTGTTGTCTCCTCTGAGTACAATCCAGGAGGGTATATAGCCAAAAATCAACAGTGCGACCGTACAGTGTAAATGTATAGCATATAAGCATATATATATATATATATATGCTGCTTACCGACCGCTCAAAGCGGTTGTGTGATCACCAGATTCCCTGCCTGGGCCTCCCAGAGCCGTGTTGTCTCTCCTCTCCAGCGTCAGAAGTGCTGACAGGAATGGCTGCCGGCGTTCTGTGGGGAGGAGGGGGCCGTGGGCGTGCCCCAGAAAGTGCGGGAATCTGATGCCCCACTGTGCTGAATGAGGGGGGAGGAGGATACAAAGTATGCTCCAGCCCTCAGCGCTGACGTCCTGTGCAGCGTCCCGCCCTTCCCCTGACTGGCAGGCCTGGGGGCGGGAATATGCGATACTAGGCCGCAAAGAAGGGAATTTTGTTTACTTACCGTAAATTCCTTTTCTTCTAGCTCCAATTGGGAGACCCAGACAATTGTGTGTATAGGCTATGCCTCCGGAGGCCGCACAAAGTATTACACTAAAAGTGTAAAGCCCCTCCCCTTCTGCCTATACACCCCCCGTGCTCCCACGGGATCCTCAGTTTTGGTGCAAAAGCAAGAAGGAGGAAAAAATTATAAACTGGTTTAAAGTAAATTCAATCCGAAGGAATATCGGAGAACTGAAACCATTCAACATGAACAACATGTGTACAGAAAAAAACAGGGGCGGGTGCTGGGTCTCCCAATTGGAGCTAGAAGAAAAGGAATTTACGGTAAGTAAACAAAATTCCCTTCTTCTTTGTCGCTCCATTGGGAGACCCAGACAATTGGGACGTCCAAAAGCAGTCCCTGGGTGGGTAAATAATACCTCATAATAGAGCCGTAACGGCTCCGTCCTACAGGTGGGCAACCGCCGCCTGAAGGACTCGCCTACCTAGGCTGGCATCTGCCGAAGCATAGGTATGCACCTGATAGTGTTTCGTGAAAGTGTGCAGGCTCGACCAGGTAGCCGCCTGACACACCTGCTGAGCCGTAGCCTGGTGCCTCAAAGCCCAGGACGCACCCACGGCTCTGGTAGAATGGGCCTTCAGCCCTGAGGGAACCGGAAGCCCAGCAGAACGGTAAGCTTCGAGAATTGGTTCCTTGATCCACCGAGCCAGGGTTGATTTGGAAGCCTGTGACCCTTTACGCTGGCCAGCGACAAGGACAAAGAGTGCATCCGAGCGGCGCAGGGGCGCCGTACGAGAAATGTAGAGTCTGAGTGCTCTCACCAGATCTAACAAGTGCAAATCCTTTTCACATTGGTGAACTGGATGAGGACAAAAAGAGGGTAAGGAGATATCCTGATTGAGATGAAAGGGGGATACCACCTTAGGGAGAAATTCCGGAACCGGACGCAGAACCACCTTGTCCTGGTGAAACACCAGGAAGGGGGCTTTGCATGACAGAGCTGCGAGCTCAGACACTCTCCGAAGTGAAGTGACTGCTACTAGGAAAACCACTTTCTGCGTAAGGCGTGCGAGAGAAATATCCCTCATTGGCTCGAACGGTGGTTTCTGAAGAACCATCAGCACCCTGTTCAGATCCCAGGGTTCCAACGGACGTTTGTAAGGAGGAACGCGCTAAGATCCAGGACTCAATGGCCACACAGTCAGGTTGAGGGCCGCAGAATTCAGATGGAAAAACGGCCCTTGAGACAGCAAGTCTGGTCGGTCTGGTAGTGCCCACGGTTGGCCGACCGTGAGATGCCACAGATCCGGGTACCACGACCTCCTCGGCCAGTCTGGGGCGACGAGGATGGCGCGGCGGCAGTCGGCCCTGATCTTGCGTAACACTCTGGGCAACAGTGCCAGTGGAGGAAACACATAAGGGAGTTGAAACTGCGACCAATATTGAACTAAGGCGTCTGCCGCCAGAGCTCTGTGATCGTGAGAACGTGCCATGAATGCCGTGACCTTGTTGTTGTGCCGGGACGCCATTAGGTCGACGTCCGGCATCCCCCAGCGGCAACAGATCTCCTGAAACACGTCCGGGTGAAGAGACCATTCTCCTGCGTCCATGCCCTGGCGACTGAGAAAATCTGCTTCCCAGTTTTCCACGCCTGGGATGTGAACTGCGGAGATGGTGGATGCCGTGGCTTCCACCCACATCAAAATCCGCCGGACTTCCTGGAAGGCTTGCCGACTGCGTGTTCCTCCTTGGTGGTTGATGCAAGCCACCGCTGTGGAGTTGTCCGACTGAATTCGGATCTGCTTGCCTTCCAGCCACTGCTAGAACGCTTTCAGGGCAAGATACACTGCCCTGATCTCCAGAACATTGATCTGAAGTGAGGACTCTTGCTGGGTCCACGTACCCTGAGCCCTGTGGTGGAGAAAGACTGCTCCCCACCCTGACAGACTCGCGTCCGTCGTGACCACCGCCCAGGATGGGGGTAGGAAGGATTTCCCCTTCGATAATGAAGTGGGAAGGAGCCACCACCGAAGGGAAGCTTTGGTTGCCTGAGAGAGGGAGACGTTCCTGTCGAGGGACGTCGGCTTCCTGTCCCATTTGCGTAGGATGTCCCATTGAAGAGGACGCAGGTGAAACTGCGCGAAAGGAACTGCCTCCATTGCTGCTACCATCTTCCCTAGGAAGTGCATGAGGCGCAAGGGGTGTGACTGGCCTTGAAGGAGAGATTGCACCCCTGTCTGTAGTGAACGCTGTTTGTCCAGCGGAAGCTTCACTATCGCTGAGAGGGTATGAAACTCCATGCCAAGATACGTCAGCGATTGGGCTGGTGTCAGATTTGACTTTGGAAAATTGATGATCCACCCGAAACTCTGGAGAGTCTCCAGAGTAGCGGTGAGGCTGTGCTGGCATGCCTCTTGAGAGGGAGCCTTGACCAGCAGATCGTCTAAGTACGGGATCACCGAGTGACCATGAGAGTGGAGGACCGCGACTACTGTAGCCATGACCTTGGTGAAAACCCGTGGGGCTGTCGCCAGGCCGAACGGCAGTGCCACGAACTGAAGGTGTTCGTCTCCTATGGCGAAGCGCAGAAAACGCTGATGCTCTGGTGCAATCGGAACGTGGAGATAAGCATCTTTGATATCGATCGATGCAAGGAAATCTCCTTGAGACATTGAGGCGATGACGGAGCGGAGGGATTCCATCCGGAACCGCCTGGTCTTTACGTGCTTGTTGAGCAGTTTTAGGTTCAGGACAGGACGGAAAGACCCGTCCTTCTTTGGAACCACAAACAGGTTGGAGTAAAAACCGTGACCCTGTTGCTGAGGAGGAACAGGGACCACCACTCCTTCTGCCTTCAGAATGCCCAGCGCCTGCCGAAGAGCATCGGCTCGCTCGGGAGGCAGAGATGTCCTGAAGAAACGAGTCGGAGGATGAGAGCTGAACTCTATCCTGTAACCGTGAGACAGAATGTCTCTCACCCAACGGTCTTTTACCTGTGGCAGCCAGGTGTCGCAAAAGCGGGAGAGCCTGCCACCGACCGAGGATGCGGTGTGAAGTGGCCGTAAGTCATGAGGAAGCCGCCTTGGTAGCGGCACCTCCGGCGGACTTTTTAGGGCGTGACTTAGACCGCCATGAATCGGAGTTCCTCTGATCCTTCTGAGGCCTTTTGGACGAGGAGAATTGGGACTTGCTCGCACCCCGAAAGGACCGAAACCTCGACTGTCCCCTCCTGTGCTGGGGTAATTTTGGTTTGGCCTGGGGTAAGGATGTTTCCTTTCCCTTGGATTGCTTGATGATTTCATCCAATCTCTCACCAAACAAACGGTCGCCAGAAAACGGCAAACCGGTTAAGCACTTTTTGGAAGCCGAATCTGCTTTCCATTCCCGTAGCCACAAGGCCCTGCGTATTGCCACCGAATTGTCGGCTGCAAGCGCTGTACGGCTCGCAGAGTCCAGGACAGCATTAATAGCGTAGGACGCAAATGCCGACGTTTGAGCTGTTATGGAAGCCACTTGCGGCGCAGACGTACGTGTGAGTGCGTCAATTTGCGCTTGACCCGCTGAGATAGCTTGGAGTGCCCATACGGCTGCGAATGCTGGAGCAAAAGACGCGCCGATAGCTTCATAGATGGATTTCAACCAGAGCTCCATCTGTCTGTCAGTGGCATCCTTGAGTGAAGCCCCATCTTCAACTGCAACTATGGATCTAGCCGCCAGTCTGGAGATTGGAGGATCCACCTTGGGACACTGAGTCCAGCCCTTGACCACGTCAGGGGGGAAGGGATAACGTGCATCTTTAAGGCGCTTAGAAAAACGCTTATCTGGACAAGCTCGGTGTTTCTGGACTGCGTCTCTGAAGTCAGAGTGGTCCAGAAACATACTCGTTGTACGCTTGGGGAACCTGAAACGGAATTTCTCCTGCTGAGAAGCTGACTCCTGTACTGGAGGAGCTGAGGGAGAAATATCCAACATTTGATTTATGGACGCGATAAGATCATTCACTATAGCGTCCCCATCAGGAGTATCAAGGTTGAGAGCAGCCTCAGGATCAGAATCCTGATCAGCTACCTCCGCTTCACCATACAGAGAGTCCTCCCGCTGAGACCCTGAACAATGTGATGATGTCGAGGGATTTTCCCAGCGAGCTCGCTTAGGCGGTCTGGGACTGCGGTCCGAGTCAGAGACCTCACCCTGGGATCTATGAGACACCCCGGGAGGACATGGTTGTACCAACTGAGGGGAACCAGGGGGCAATGATTCTACAGTGCCCATGGTCTGAGATACCGGTCTGGACTGCAAAGCTTCTAGTATCTTAGCCATAGTCTCAGAAAGCCTTTCAGTAAAAACTGTAAACTCCGTCCCTGTCACCTGGACAGTGTTAGCAGGTGGTTCCCCCTGGGCCACCCTTAGCAGAGGCTCCGGCTGAGTAAGTGCCACAGGGGCCGAGCAGTGCACACAATGAGGGTCAGTGGAACCTGCCGGTAGTGAAGCCGTACATGCGGCGCAGGCAGCATAGTAAGCCTGTGTTTTGGCACCCCTGCCTCTTGTGGGCGCCATGCTGTTTTCTCCCCTTAGCAACCTAGGAGGGTATATAGCCAAAGAGCAACCTTGCACTACACAGTGTAAAGTATAGCATATAATCATATCATCTATAAGTACACTGCTGCACAAGTTGGGCCAGCATCTGAGGTGCTGCTTACCGGCCGCTCAAAGCGGTTGTGTGGCCACCAGAATCCCTGCCTGGGACTCCTAGAGCTTGCCTCCCCTCTCCAGCGTCAGAAGAGCCGACAGGAATGGCTGCCGGCGTCCTGAGGAGAGGAGGGGGCCGTGGGCGTGCCCTAAAAAGTGCGGGAAACTGGTGCCCCACTGTGCACAGTGAGGGGGGAGGAGTATGCAAAGCCTGCTCCAGCCCTCAGTGCTGCCGTCCTGTGCAGCGTCCCGCCCTTCCCCTGACTGGCAGGTCTGGGGGCGGGAAGAGAATGAGACTAGGCCGCAGAAGCCGGGGACTATAGTTATAAGCGCGGCCGCCGTATAAGCGCGGTCGGCGCGGATGTCCCCGGCGCACTAACAGTCCCAGCCGCGCTGCATGTATAACAATGGCAGCGGCAGTCAGCGCGGTAGTCCCCAATACACTACACATCCAGCCACGCTGCAGCGCGTGATGGCACAAGTGCGGTCAGCGCCGCGGTCCCCGGCGCACTAACACACCCAGCAATGCTGGAGTGTTTCTGTGCGCGGTCCCCACGGGGACACAGAGTACCTCAAAGTAGCAGGGCCATGTCCCTGACGATACTCGGCTCCTTATCCAGCAGAATCCCCAGGGCCTGTGGATGGAGCACAGTCTCAGTGCCTGGAGACTGATAGGATCCCACTTCACCCAGAGCCCTATGGGGGATGGGGAAGGAAAACAGCACGTGGGCTCCAGCCTCCGTACCCGCAATGGATACCTCAACCTTAACAACACCGCCGACAAGAGTGGGGTGAGAAGGGAGCATGCTGGGGGCCCTGTTATGGGCCCTCTTTTCTTCCATCCGACATAGTCAGCACCTGCTGCTGACTAAGCTGTGGAGCTATGCGTGCATGTCTGCCTCCTTCGCACAAAGCATAAAAACTGAGGATCCCGTGGGAGCACGGGGGGTGTATAGGCAGAAGGGGAGGGGCTTTACACTTTTAGTGTAATACTTTGTGCGGCCTCCGGAGGCATAGCCTATACACCCAATTGTCTGGGTCTCCCAATGGAGCGACAAAGAAAGCCGGGGACTAAAGTTATGAGCGCGGCCGGCAAATAAGCGCGGCCGGCGCGGTAGTCCCCGGCGCACTAACACACCCAGCAGTGCTGCAGTGTGTATGGCACAAGCGCTCCATGCGCGGTCCCCCAGGGGAACACAGAGTACCTCACAGTAGCAGGGCCTTGTCCCTGACGATACCCGGCTCCTGTCCAGCAGATTCCCCAGGGGCTGCGGAGGGAGCACGGTCTCAGTGCCTGGAGACCGATTAGGATCCCACTTCACCCAGAGCCCATTAAGGGATGGGGAAGGAAAACAGCATGTGGCTCCTGCCTATGTACCCGCCATGGGTACCTCAACCTTAACAGCACCGCCGACAAGAGTGGGGTGAGAAGGGAGCATGCTGGGAGCCCTGTAATGGGCCCTCTTTTCTTCCATCCGACATAGTCAGCAGCTGCTGCTGACTAAGATGTGGAGCTATGCGTGGATGTCAGCCTCCTTCGCACAAAGCATAACAACTGAGGAGCCAGTGAGGCACGGGGGGTGTATAGGCAGAAGGGGAGGGGCTTTACACTTTTTAAGTGTAATACTTTGTGTGGCCTCCGGAGTTAGAAGCTATACACCCAATTGTCTGGGTCTCCCAATGGAGCGACAAAGAAAATCAAACATTCAGCTTGGAGAGTCCAATGGCGCCAGCAGATAAGAGCGCCTGGTTAAGTGTTTCTTCTGAAATTGGCTGCACAATAATCATTCAAGGTCTTTTTTGAGGTCTCTTCCAACATATGGAATTTAAGATAGAAGTGATAACCTAACACATTGCTTTAGTAAGTTGTGCCAAATAAAAAAAAAAAAAAAAAAAAAAAAAGGAGAGATGAAGTTGTAAATTTCACAGAGCACATGGAAAGGGTTTAGTTTGCACTGACGTCCACAATATAAATATAAAAAGCTGCACATCTCAATCTGCAGCACTTGTCAATTTCGGCTGTGGGTGTTTTTTCACACCAAGTGACTGACTTTTCTTAAAGTGTAAAACGCGATGGTTTCTGCAAGCGTATATGCAGCTTTGATGCGTCTCACTCTGTAAAGACTGATAATTGTAAAGATTGATCCCAAGAGAAGTAAAAAGGGTCAAAAAAATCCCACGAACATTCAAAAAGGGAGTATGACGTACATATAGATTCTTCTGGTGATAAATCCATGAAGTCGACACTGGCTTTAAATAAAATTTGTAGTGTTTTATTGCAACCAATTGAAAAGTAACAGATCACAATCTACACAAAAATGGTGATCGTGGAGAAATCTCAATTGCCCGGTCACAAGTCTCATTGCTGCGCCTTCTATACACACCTGTGTTGCTTGAGGTAGGCAATGGCTCGAAAACCAATGTCCTTCCTGTACACAGCTCCACAGAAGTCTATGGCAGACACTCCTTTGTTGGCCTCTTCCAGTGCAGATGGTAAATCCTTCCTGACAGAAGTCACTGTAAGGACTCGTCCACCGCTGGTGACCACCTTTCCATCCTTAGATGCTGTGCCAGCATGGAACACCTCAATACCAAAGTCCTTGGCATTAGAAAGCCCTGGAAAGAGAGCCCAAAATCACCAAAGTCCGGTGCACAATAAATACTGACTGGGGAACCAGCCCCAGAATTAAACAGTAGAAAGACCACCAATCAGCTTTTCATATAAATGAATATGAACGTCCTCCAGAAACAGAAGCGCTATGTAATCATTCTCTGCTCAGGGAAATAGATGGGGATCCTCTAAGACCTCCTTCACACATCTGTGCAAAACACGAACATTTTGTACGGTCCATGGTGAGAGTGCACATGTGGCTGTGTTCTGTGTGTGCTGTCCATGTGACCTGCAGATAGCACACGGACAGCATGAGCTGGTATACTGACTCTAGCGCTGCTGTTACTTCCGGGTCCGCAGTCAGTGCAGTGAATATGCAATGAGCGAGCCCAGAAGCAACAGCAAAGGCAGAGACAGCAGCGCTGGAGACAGGAAACTATAAAAGATTCTTTATTTTTTTTAGGTGACTTGTGTTTTCTCCGGTACGTGCATTTTTCTAAATTAGATAAGCACCACAAGACAACACAGTTTCACCTTTGGTAAGCAACTTAAACAGTTAAGTAGCTCTGTAAACATTACTAAGTAACTCTGTATGCATTACACTCCAGAGCTGCACTCACTATTCTGCTGCTGCAGTCACTATGTACATACATTACTTATCCTGTACTGATCCTGAGTTACCTCCTGTATTATACTCCAGAGCTGCAATCACTATTCTGCTGGTGCAGTCACTGTGTACATACATTACTTATCCTGTACTGATCCTGAGTTACCTCCTGTATTATACGCCAGAGCTGCACTCACTATTCTGCTGGTACAGTCACTGTGTATATACATTACTGATCCCGTACTGATCCGGAGTTAAATCCTGTATTGTACTCCAGAGCTGCGCTTGCTATTCTGCTATTGGAAACAGTCAAATATCCGATTAATGCGATTCACAGCTTGAAGGAGAAGAGCAGATCCTTTATTCTATTGAGCCTGCCTACCTGATCTTTGTCGGTTCAACAGCCCTTTGAATCAGTCATCAAGTGACCAGTAGCATCAAACAATGAAAATATTTGTAAATTTACATGTAATAATAATAATTACTATTATTAATTATATTATTATTATTATTATTATTATTATTATTATTATTATTAAAAAACAACACTTTTTTACCTGTGATTTCCAGGCCCTTGTTATAAGTACCAGGATAGCCTCCACTGGCCATGACCACAGTAACGGCAGCGTGGTAGTGTAGCCAGACCGGCATAGAACCAGCGAGACGACCGTCTATTGTGGCCTGAATGACTTCAAAGAGGTCGCTCTGAAGCAGCGGCAGAATCACCTTGAAAACAGAAAAAAAAAAAAAGTCAGAAGAAGGGAATTTTGTTTACTTACCGTAAATTCCTTTTCTTCTAGCTCCTATTGGGAGACCCAGACAATTGGGTGTATAGCTTCTGCCTCCGGAGGCCACACAAAGTATTACACTTTAAAAAGTGTAACCCCTCCCCTCTGCCTATACACCCTCCCGTGCATCACGGGCTCCTCAGTTTTGGTGCAAAAGCAGGAAGGAGGAAACTTATAAATTGGTCTAGGGTAAATTCAATCCGAAGGATGTTCGGAGAACTTAAACCATGAACCAAAAGAACAAATCAACATGAACAACATGTGTACACAAAAGAACAACAGCCCGAAGGGAACAGGGGCGGGTGCTGGGTCTCCCAATAGGAGCTAGAAGAAAAGGAATTTACGGTAAGTAAACAAAATTCCCTTCTTCTTTGTCGCTCCATTGGGAGACCCAGACAATTGGGACGTCCAAGAGCAGTCCCTGGGTGGGTAAAAGAATACCTCGATAAAAAGAGCCGAAAAACGTCCCCCTCTTACAGGTGGGCGACCGCCGCCTGAAGGACTCGCCTACCTAGGCTGGCATCTGCCGAAGCATAGGCATGCACCTGATAGTGTTTCGTGAAAGTGTGCAGACTCGACCAGGTAGCCGCCTGACACACCTGCTGAGCCGTAGCCTGGTGCCGCAATGCCCAGGATGCACCCACGGCTCTGGTAGAATGGGCTTTCAGCCCTGAAGGAATCGGAAGCCCAGAAGAACGGTAGGCTTCAAGAATCGGTTCCTTGATCCACCGAGCCAAGGTTGACTTGGAAGCCTGCGACCCCTTACGCTGGCCAGCGACAAGGACAAAGAGCGCATCCGAACGGCGCAGGGGCGCCGTGCGAGAAATGTAGAGCCGGAGTGCTCTCACGAGATCTAACAAGTGCAAATCCTTTTCACATTGGTGAACTGGATGAGGGCAAAAAGGAAGGTAAGGAGATATCCTGATTGAGATGAAAAGGGGATACCACCTTAGGGAGAAATTCCGGGACCGGACGCAGAACCACCTTATCCTGGTGAAACACCAGGAAGGGGGCTTTGCATGACAGCGCTGCTAGCTCAGACACTCTCCGAAGTGATGTGACTGCCAATAGGAAGGCCACCTTCTGCGAAAGGCGTGAGAGAGGAATATCCCTCATTGGCTCGAAAGGTGGTTTCTGAAGAGCCATCAGCACCCTGTTAAGATCCCAGGGTTCCAGCGGACGCTTGTAAGGTGGGACTATGTGGCAAACTCCCTGCAGGAACGTGCGGACCTGCGGAAGCCTGGCTAGACGCTTTTGAAAAAACACGGAAAGCGCCGATACTTGTCCCTTGAGAGAGCCGAGAGACAAACCCTTGTCCATTCCGGATTGAAGGAAAGAAAGAAAAGTGGGTAAGGCAAACGGCCAGGGGGTAAAACCCCGATCAGAGCACCAGGATAAGAAGATCCTCCAAGCCCTGTGATAGATCTTGGCGGACGTTGGTTTCCTGGCTTGTCTCATAGTGGCAATGACATCTTGAGATAACCCTGAGGACGCTAGGATCCAGGACTCAATGGCCACACAGTCAGGTTGAGGGCCGCAGACTTCAGATGGAAAAATGGCCCTTGAGACAGCAAGTCTGGTCGGTCTGGGAGTGCCCACGGTTGACCCACCGTGAGGTGCCACAGATCCGGGTACCACGACCTCCTCGGCCAGTCTGGAGCGACGAGGATGGCGCGGCGGCAGTCGGACCTGATCTTGCGCAACACTCTGGGCAGCAGTGCCAGAGGAGGAAATACATAAGGCAGTCGAAACTGCGACCAATCCTGAACTAATGCGTCCGCCGCCAGAGCTCTGTGATCTTGAGACCGTGCCATGAATGCCGGGACTTTGTTGTTGTGCCGAGACCCCATGAGGTCGACGTCCGGCGTTCCCCAGCGGCAACAGATCTCTTGAAACACGTCCGGGTGAAGAGACCATTCCCCTGCGTCCATGCCCTGGCGACTGAGAAAGTCTGCTTCCCAGTTTTCTACGCCCGGGATGTGAACTGCGGAGATGGTGGAAGCTGTGGCTTCCGCCCACAGCAGAATCCGCCGAACTTCTTGGAAGGCTTGACGACTGCGTGTGCCGCCCTGGTGGTTGATGTACGCGACCGTCGTGGCGTTGTCCGACTGTATGCGGATCTGTCTGCCCTCCAGCCACCGATGGAACGCCTTTAGGGCTAGAAACACTGCCCTTATCTCCAGAACATTGATCTGAAGGGAGGAAGTCTGTCGGAGTGCAGGTTCCCTGAGCCCTGTGGTGGAGGAAAACCGCTCCCCACCCTGACAGACTCGCGTCCGTCGTGACCACAGCCCAGGATGGGGGCAGGAATGATTTTCCCTTCGACAAAGAAGTGGGAAGAAGCCACCACTGAAGAGAGGTTTTGGCTGCCAGTGAAAGAGAGACGTTCCTGTCTAGGGACGTCGACCTCCTGTCCCATTTGCGGAGAATGTCCCATTGAAGTGGACGCAGATGAAACTGCGCAAAGGGAACTGCCTCCATTGCTGCCACCATCTTCCCTAGGAAGTGCATGAGGCGCCTCAAGGGGTGTGACTGGGTCCGAAGGAGAGAGTGCACCCCTGTCTGCAGCGAACGCTGTTTGTCCAGCGGAAGCTTCACTATCGCTGAGAGAGTATGAAACTCCATGCCAAGATATGTTAGTGATTGGGTCGGTGTCAATTTTGACTTTGGGAAATTGATGATCCACCCGAACCTCTGGAGAGTCTCCAGAGCAATGGTCAGGCTGTGTTGACATGCCACCCGGGAGGGTGCCTTGACTAGGAGATCGTCTAAGTAAGGGATCACCGAGTGGCCCTGAGAGTGTAGGACCGCCACCACGGATGCCATGACCTTGGTGAAGACCCGTGGGGCTGTCGCCAGGCCGAAAGGCAGTGCCACAAACTGAAAAAGTGCATCGGCTCGCTCGGGGGGCGGAGATGTTCTGAAGAAATGAGTCGGAGGACGAGAGCTGAGCTCTATCCTGTAACCGTGCGACAGAATGTCTCTCACCCATCGGTCTTGGACATGTGGCCACCAGGCGTCGCAAAAGCGGGAGAGCCTGCCACCGACCGAGGATGCGGTTTGGGGAGGCCGAAAGTCATGAGGAGGCCGCCTTGGAGGCTGTTCCTCCGGCGGTCTTTGGAGGACGTGACTTAGACCGCCATGCAGAAGAGTTCCTCTGGCCTTTCTCTGACCTGTTGGACGTGGAGGATTGGGACCTGGCTGAGGGCCGAAAGGACCGAAACCTCGATTGAATTTTTCGTTGCTGAGGTCTTTTTGGTTTGGACTGGGGTAAGGACGAGTCCTTTCCCTTGGATTGTTTAATAATTTCATCCAATTGCTCGCCAAACAAACGGTCGCCAGAAAATGGCAAACCGGTTAAGAACTTCTTGGAAGCAGAGTCTGCCTTCCATTCGCGTAGCCACATGGCCCTGCGGACTGCCACCGAATTGGCGGACGCTACCGCTATACGGCTCGCTGAGTCCAGGACGGCGTTCATGGCGTAGGACGAAAAGGCTGATGCCTGAGAAGTCAAAGACACAACTTGCGGAGCAGAGGTACGTGTGACCGCATTAATCTCAGACAGACAAGCTGAGATAGCTTGGAGTGCCCACACGGCTGCAAAGGCCGGAGCAAAGGACGCGCCTATGGCTTCATAGATGGATTTCATCAGGAGCTCTATTTGCCTGTCAGTGGCATCCTTGAGCGATGAACCATCTGCCACTGATACTACGGATCTAGCCGCCAGTCTAGAGACTGGAGGATCCACCTTGGGACACTGAGCCCAACCCTTAACAACGTCAGAGGGGAAGGGGTAACGTGTGTCAGTAAGGCGCTTAGTAAAGCGCTTGTCCGGAAACGCTCTGTGCTTCTGGACAGCATCTCTGAAGTTAGAGTGATCGAAAAACGCACTCCGTGTACGTTTGGGAAACCTAAACTGGTGTTTCTCCTGCTGTGAAGCCGACTCCTCTATAGGTGGAGTTGGGGGAGAAAGATCTAACACCTGGTTGATGGACGCTATAAGGTCATTTACTATGGCGTCCCCTTCAGGTGTATCAAGATTGAGAGCAACGTCAGGATCAGAGCCCTGAGCTGCGACCTCCGCTTCATCCTCCAGAGAGTCCTCATGCTGAGACCCCGAACAGCGTGATGAAGCCGGGGAAGGTTCCCAGCGAGCCCGCTTAGCCGGTCTGGGACTGCGGTCCGTGTCGGAGTCCTCCCCGTGGGACCTAGGTGTCACCCCAGGAGCACTCTGCTGCGCCGACCGAGAGGGGCCTGGGGGCGATGAACTCACAGTGCCCGGGGCCTGTGTAACCGATCTGGACTGCAAGGCTTCTAGTATCTTAGCAGACCATCTGTCCATAGACTGAGCCATGGATTGTGAAAGCGAGTCAGAGAGTTTCTCAGCCAAAACTGCAAACTCTGTCCCTGCCACCTGGACAGTGGAAGCCGGCGGTTCTACCTGAGCCGAGGGTCCCACCAGTGCCCGAGGCTCCGGCTGAGTGAGTGCCACAGGGGCCGAGCATTGCACACAGTGAGGGTAGGTGGAACCTGCAGGTAACATAGCCGCACAAGAGGTACAGGTTGCAAAATAAGCCTGCTCTTTGCGGACGACATGCTGTAGTCTCCTCTGAGAGTGATCACTGAGGGTATATAGCCAAAAGCAAAACAATGCGGCCGAACAGAGAAAATGTATATATATATATATATATATACACACTTCGGCACCCAAGGGGGGCCAGCACCGGGTAACCGGTGTGGCTTACCGACCGCCCAAAGCGGTTGTGTGTCCACCAGATTCCCTGCCTGGGCCTCCCAGAGCTGTAGCGCTCGTTCTGAAATCCTCCACCGGCAGAAGTGATTGTAAATATGGCTGCCAGAGCTCTCAGGGGAGGAGGGAGCCGTGGGTGTGACTAATAAAGTGCGGGAATCTGGTGCCCCACAGTGCTCAGTGAGGGGGGGAGGAGAACACCTAAGTATGCTCCAGCCCTCACTGCCGACGTCCAGTCGACCGTCCCGCCCTTACCCCTGACTGGCAGGCCCGGGGGCGGGAGTTATGGTACTAGGCCGCAGAAGCCGGGGACTAAATTTAATAACGCGGCCGGCAAACAGGCGCGGTCGGCGCGGTAGTCCCGGTCGTCACAAAAAAACAGCAGCCGCTGCAGCGTCTGTAACACAGGCGCTCCATGCACCATCCCCAAGGGGACACAGAGTACCTTTTAGATGCAGGGCCTGTCCCTGATGATACTCAGTCTCATGTCCGTCAGATTCCCCCAGGGGCTGCGGAGGGAGCCCGGTCCCAGTGAATGGTGACCGGTTAGGATCCCACTTCTCCCAGAGCCTCTAAGGGATGGGGAAGGAAAAACGGCATGTGGCTCCAGCCTTTGTACCCGCAATGGGTACCTCAACCTTAACAGCACCGCCGACTTAGTGGGGTGAGAAGGGAGCATGCCGGGGGCCCTTTGGGGCCCTCTTTTCTTCCATCCGATACAATCAGCAGCTGCTGCTGACTAAAATGGGAGCTTGAGTGAATGTGTGCCTCCTTCAACACAAAGCATAAAACTGAGGAGCCCGTGATGCACGGGAGGGTGTATAGGCAGAGGGGAGGGGTTACACTTTTTAAAGTGTAATACTTTGTGTGGCCTCCGGAGGCAGAAGCTATACACCCAATTGTCTGGGTCTCCCAATGGAGCGACAAAGTTTAATAGCTCATGACGTAGATAAATAGGATATAAACTATATAGTATATATCCATCCCTATCTCTATATCCATCTCCCTCTCTCTCCATCAATATCTCTCCCCATCAATATCTCTCTCTATACCTATCAATACCTCTATCAATATCTATACCTATACACGGATTTTTAAGATTCTTATATCGGTGCCTTTCATTTTCCACTTGCCCTGATATTAGACATTTAGAGACGCTGCAGAACACAGGCACAACAATGTCTTGGGCATCCATCCCACCCCATAACTGTATCTAATAGAGAGGGTCGACCACTTTCTATCCTGATGAGCTATCCGCTAGGGAGGACACCATAAGACCGCCGAAGGTCCTACACTTGGGCATCACACTAAGGTATGACCGTTCTCTGACCGAAATTAGGCGCATGCATCATAGTAAGTCAGAACGTCTACATGCATTTTCAGTAATAAGGCGGGTCAGCAATCTCCAACACACCCGCTGTTAAATTATGACCCCCAGCATGCCTGAACCACCGTGGCTTTTGTCAATATGTTGGAAGTAGTAGTTTCAGAAGGTATACAGAAAGCCAAGGTGATCGAATGCAAACAGATGCAACCCCGTCAATCACCTCTGACACTCACTTGACATTCTGGGTCCCCAAATCTGCAGTTAAACTCCAGCACCTTAGGACCGTCCTTTGTAAGCATCAATCCAGCATAGAGAACGCCTGAAATATAAAGCAGGGTATTAATATAG
The DNA here is from genome assembly GCF_048569485.1 of Anomaloglossus baeobatrachus. NCBI lineage: Eukaryota > Metazoa > Chordata > Amphibia > Anura > Aromobatidae > Anomaloglossus > Anomaloglossus baeobatrachus. The sequence continues at coordinate 42,642,175 of NC_134354.1, read as the reverse complement.
GGAAAAAATGTAATACAGCTGTGGAAAAAAAAAAAAAAAAAAAAATAAAAAAAAAAGCAAATAGGGTCTTACCCGGTATGGGAATTTGATCTGGTGCTAAAAACGCACTCACCTGATCAGGTTGTGCAAGTCACAACCCCTTTCTGCACATGTATAGGTGGTGGTCAGCAGCGGCCCCGAAGTGTGGGGAGTAAAGACGGAGAAAGGAATACGGGTATAAGCCGCGCTATAACTACAAGATCCAGAAGATTTGATTAAATCCCTTTTTTATTTTCACAGGTCAACACGTTTCAGAGATATATCCATCTCCTTCAGGATTCCTTTTGTCCTGATGAAGGAGATGGATATATCTCTGAAACACATTGACCTGTGAAAATAAAAAAAGGATTTAATCAAATCTTCTGGATCTTGTGATTATAGCGCAGCTTATACCCATATTCCTTTCTCAGTCTATTTTACTAAAAGGGAAAAGAAGGGAATTTTGTTTACTTACCGTAAATTCCTTTTCTTCTAGCTCCAATTGGGAGACCCAGACAATTGGGTGTATAGCTATGCCTCCGGAGGCCACACAAAGTATTACACTAAAAGTGTAAAGCCCCTCCCCTTCAGCCTATACACCCCCCGTACTGCTACGGGCTCATCAGTTTTGGTGCAAAAGCCAGAAGGAGGAAAAAATTATAAACTGGTTTAAAGTAAATTCAATCCGAAGGAATATCGGAGAACTGAAACCATTTAACATGAACAACATGTGTATACAAAAAACAGGGGCGGGTGCTGGGTCTCCCAATTGGAGCTAGAAGAAAAGGAATTTACGGTAAGTAAACAAAATTCCCTTCTTCTTTGTCGCTCCTAATTGGGAGACCCAGACAATTGGGACGTCCAAAAGCAGTCCCTGGGTGGGTAAATAATACCTCATAATAGAGCCGTAACGGCTCCGTCCTACAGGTGGGCAACTGCCGCCTGAAGGACTCGCCTACCTAGGCTGGCATCTGCCGAAGCATAGGTATGCATCTGATAGTGTTTCGTGAAAGTGTGCAGGCTCGACCAGGTAGCTGCCTGACACATCTGCTGAGCCATAGCCTGTGTCGCAAGGCCCAGGACGCTCCCACGGCCCTGGTAGAATGGGCCTTCAGTCCTGAGGGAACCGGAAGCCCCGAGGAACGGTAAGCTTCGAGAATTGGTTCCTTGATCCACCGAGCCAGGGTTGATTTGGAAGCTTGTGTCCCTTTACGCTGGCCAGCGACAAGGACAAAGAGAGCATCGGAGCGGCGCAGGGGCGCCGTACGAGAAATGTAGAGTCTGAGTGCTCTCACCAGATCTAACAAGTGCAAATCCTTTTCACATTGGTGAACTGGATGAGGACAACACGAGGGTAAGGAGATGTCCTGATTGAGATGAAAAGTGGGCAAGGCAAATGGCCAGGGAGAAAACGCCTGAGCAGAGCACCACGACAGGAATATTTTCCACGTCCTGTGGTAGATCTTGGCGGACGTTGGTTTCCTAGCCTGTCTCATAGTGGCAATGACCTCTTGAGATAACCCTGAAGACGCTAGGATCCAGGACTCAATGGCCACACAGTCAGGTTGAGGGCCGCAGAATTCAGATGGAAAAACGGCCCTTGAGACAGCAAATCTGGTCGGTCTGGCAGTGCCCACGGTTGGCCGACCGTGAGATGCCACAGATCCGGGTACCACGACCTCCTCGGCCAGTCTGGAGCGACGAGGATGGCGCGGCGGCAGTCGGCCCTTATCTTGCGTAACAGTCTGGGCAACAGAGCCAGAGGAGGAAACACATAAGGAAGCTGAAACTGCGACCAATCCTGAACTAAGGTGTCTGCCGCCAGAGCTCTGTGATCTTGAGATCGAGCCATGAATGTTGGGACCTTGTTGTTGTGCCGTGACGCCATTAGGTCGACGTCCGGCATCCCCCAGCGGCAACAGATCTCCTGAAACACGTCCGGGTGAAGGGACCATTCCCCTGCGTCCATGCCCTGGCGACTGAGAAAGTCTGCTTCCCAGTTTTCTACGCCCGGGATGTGAACTGCGGATATGGTGGATGCTGTGGCTTCCACCCACAGCAGAATCCGCCGGACTTCCTGGAAGGCTTGCCGACTGCGTGTCCCACCTTGGTGGTTGATGTAAGCCACCGCTGTGGAGTTGTCCGACTGAATTCGGATCTGCTTGCCTTCCAGCCACTGCTGGAACGCTTTTAGGGCAAGATACACTGCCCTCATCTCCAGAACATTGATCTGAAGTGAGGACTCTTGCCGAGTCCACGTACCCTGAGCCCTGTGGTGGAGAAAAACTGCTCCCCACCCTGACAGACTCGCGTCCGTCGTGACCACCGCCCAGGATGGGGGTAGGAAGGATTTCCCTTTCGATAATGAGGTGGGAAGAAGCCACCACCGAAGGGAAGCTTTGGTTGCTTGAGAGAGGGAGACGTTCCTGTCTAGGGACGTCGGCCTCCTGTCCCACTTGCGTAGGATGTCCCATTGAAGAGGACGCAGGTGAAACTGCGCGAAAGGGACTGCTTCCATTGCTGCCACCATCTTCCCCAGGAAGTGCATGAGGTGCCTCAAGGGGTGTGACCGACCTTGAAGGAGAGATTGTACCCCTGTGTGTAGTGAACGCTGTTTGTCCAGCGGAAGCTTCACTATCGCTGGAAGAGTATGAAACTCCATGCCAAGATATGTCAGTGATTGGACCGGTGTCAGATTTGACTTTGGAAAATTGATGATCCACCCGAAACTCTGGAGAATCTCCAGAGTAACGTTGAGGCTGTGTTGGCATGCCTCTTGAGAGGGTGCCTTGACCAGCAGATCGTCTAAGTAAGGTATCACTGAGTGACCCTGAGAGTGGAGGACCGCAACTACTGTAGCCATGACCTTGGTGAAAACCCTTGGGGCTGTCGCCAGGCCGAACGGCAGTGCCGCGAACTGAAGGTGTTCGTCTCCTATGGCGAAGCGCAAGAAGCGCTGATGCTCTGGAGCAATTGGTACGTGGAGATAAGCATCCTTGATATCGATCGATGCTAGGAAATCTCCTTGGGACATTGAGGCGATGACGGAGCGGAGGGATTCCATCCGGAACCGCCTGGTCCTTACGGGTTTGTTGAGCAGTTTTAGGTCCAAAACAGGACGGAAGGACCCGTCCTTCTTTGGAACCAAAAACAGGTTGGAGTAGAAACCGTGACTGTTGCTGAAGAGGAACCGGGACCACCACTCCTTCTGCCTTCAGAATGCCCACCGCCTGCAGAAGAGCCTCGGCTCGCTCGGGAGGCGGAGATGTTCTGAAGAATCGAGTCGGAGGACGAGAGCTGAACTCTATCCTGTAACCGTGAGACAAAATGTCTCTCACCCAACGGTCTTTTACTTGTGGCAGCCAGGTGTCGCAAAAGCGGGAGAGCCTGCCACCGACCGAGGATGCGGTGTGAGGAGGCCATAAGTCATGAGGAAGCCGCCTTGGTAGCGGCACCTCCGGCGGTCTTTTTAGGGCGTGATTTAGACCGCCATGCGTCGGCGTTCCTCTGATCCTTCTGAGGCCTTTTGGACGAGGAGAATTGTGACCTGCCCGCACCCCGAAAGGACCGAAACCTCGACTGTCCCCTCCTCTGTTGGGGTGTTTTTAGTTTGGCTTGGGGTAAGGATGTTTCCTTTCCCTTGGATTGTTTGATGATTTCATCCAATCTCTCACCAAACAAACGGTCGCCAGAAAATGGCAATCCAGTTAAGCAGTTTTTGGAAGCCGAATCTGCCTTCCATTCCCGCAGCCACAAGGCCCTGCGTATTACCACCGAATTGGCGGCTGCAACCGCCGTACGGGTCGCAGAGTCCAGGACAGCATTAATAGCGTAGGACGCAAATGCCGACGTTTGAGAGGTTATGGACGCCACCTGCGGCGCAGACGTACGTGAGTGCGTCAATTTGCGCCTGACCAGCTGAGATAGCTTGGAGTGCCCATACGGCTGCGAATGCTGGAGCAAAAGACGCGCCGATAGCTTCATAGATGGATTTCAACCAGAGCTCCATCTGTCTGTCAGTGGCATCCTTGAGTGAAGCTCCATCTTCCACTGCAACTATGGATCTAGCCGCCAGTCTGGAGATTGGAGGATCCACCTTGGGACACTGAGTCCAGCCCTTGACCACGTCAGGGGGAAAAGGGTAACGTGTATCCTTAAGGCGCTTGGAAAAACGCTTATCTGGATAAGCTCGGTGTTTCTGGACTGCCTCTCTGAAGTCAGAGTGGTCCAGAAACATACTCTTTGTACGCTTGGGAAACCTGAAACGGAATTTCTCCTGCTGAGAAGCTGACTCCTCCACTGGAGGAGCTGAGGGAGAAATATTCAACATTTCATTGATGGACGCAATAAGATCATTCACTATGGCGTCCCCATCAGGAGTATCAAGGTTGAGAGCGGCTTCAGGATCAGAATCCTGATCAGCTACCTCCGCTTCATCATACAGAGAGTCCTCTCGCTGAGACCCTGAACATTTTGATGATGTCGAGGGAATTTCATAGCGAGCTCGCTTAGTCGGTCTGGGGCTGCGGTCCGTGTCAGAGACCTCACCCTGGGATCCATGAGACACCCCGGGAAGACATTGCTGTTCCAACTGAGGGGAACCAGGGGACAATGATTCCACAGTGCCCCTGGCTTGAGATGCCGGCCTGGACTGCAAGGCTTCTAATATCTTAGCCATAGTCTCAGAAAGTCTTTCAGTAAAAACTGCAAACTCCGTCCCTGTCACCTGGACAGTGTTAACAGGTGGTTCTCCCTGGGCCACCCCTAGCAGAGGCTCTGGCTGAGAAAGTGCCACAGGGGCCGAGCATTGCACACAATGAGGGTCAGTGGAACCTGCCTGCAGTATAGCCGTACATGCTGCACAGGCAGCATAGTAAGTCTGTGCCATGGCACCCTTGCTATTTGTGGACGACATGCTGTTGTCTCCTCTGAGCAATACAGGAGGGTAAATAGCCACAAATCAACAGTGCACCCTACAGTGTAAAGTATAGACTATAATCATATAAACTATAAATACACTTCTGCACTAGTGGGGCCAGCACCACAGGTGCTGCTTACCGCCTGCGCAAAACGTTTGTGTGGGCACCAGAATTCCTGCCTGGGTCTCTTTGAGCTTGTCTCTCCTCTCCAGCGTTAGCAGAGCTGAGAGGAATGGCTGCTAGCGTCCTGGGGAGAGGAGGGAGCCGTGGGCGTGACCCAGAAAAGTGCGGGAACTGGTGCCCCACTGTGCAGAGTGAGGGGGGTGGAGTATGCAAAGCATGCTCCAGCCCTCAGTGCTGCCGACCTGTACAGCGTCCCGCCCTTCCCCTGACTGGCAGGGCTGGGGGCGGGAAAAGAATGAGACTAGGCCGCAGAAGCCGGGGACTATAGTTATAAGCGCGGCCGCCGTATAAGCGCGGTCGGCGCGGAAGTCCCCGGCGCACTAACAGTCCCAGCCGCGCCGCAGGGATAACCATGGCAGCGGCGGTCAGCGCGGCAGTCCCCCTACACAAATACACTCAGCGACGCTGAAGTGTATAGTGGCACAAATGCAGCCAGCGCTGCTGTCCCCGGTGCACTAGCACACCCAGCAATGCTGGAGTGTTGCTGTGCGCGGTCCCCACGGGGACACAGAGTACCTCCAAGTAGCAGGGCCATGTCCCTGAACGATACTCGGCTCCTATCCAGCAGGGTCCTCAGGAGCTGTGGATGGAGCACGGTCTCCTGTGCCTGGAGACCGATGGGATCCCACTTCACCCAGAGCCCTAATTGAGGGATGGGGAAGGAAAGCAGCATGTGGGCTCCAGCCTCCGTACCCGCAATGGATACCTCAACCTTAACAACACCGCCGACAAGAGTGGGATGAGAAGGGAGCATGCTGGGGGCCCTGTTATGGGCCCTCTTTTCTTCCATCCGACATAGTCAGCAGCTGCTGCTGACTAAGCTGTGGAGCTATGCGTGGATGTCTGACGACCTTCGCACAAAGCATAAAAACTGATGAGCCCGTAGCAGTACGGGGGGTGTATAGGCTGAAGGGGAGGGGCTTTACACTTTTAGTGTAATACTTTGTGTGGCCTCCGGAGGCATAGCTATACACCCAATTGTCTGGGTCTCCCAATTAGGAGCGACAAAGAAATGACAGATCATTTAGTAAGAGGACATCTCTTACTCACCAACATACGGCGCGCCCTCTTCTCTGATCCCGTTGACTGTTCTTTGCAGGACAGAATCCTGAATCTCATCAAGCAAATCCTTAGAAATCTGAGAGGAGATTAAATTCAACAGGTATTGAATATGGACAGAAATACAGAACATTTAGCTTCTAGAACTAAAGAAAGTTATGCAGTTCCTCTGTTAATCCTCCTGGAAATATCTGACAACTGGCTGTTCATATCCTTTCTATAGGGGTGAGTGCCTACACGGTCCAGAACTGATTGGACAGTTGACGTTTGTGTAGAGGCACCCACATAAATAGGAACATCCAAATGTCAATTCATTCATACTTGTCCAGGAAGAACAACAGAGGGCCAACACAATTCACAATTCTAGGGAAAGTTGAGCCAGCATTCTTATTTTAAAAAGGAAAATTAATGACAAAGAGGCAGGAGAAATGAAAGCTCCTCTTTATAGAAAGACATACAAGGCTCTACTTTAGGCTATACCTGGGGGACAGGACAATAAGCCCCCATTCCTCCTGTGTTGGGGCCTTGGTCTCCATCCATTAGTCTCTTATGATCCTGGGCTGGTGGCATGGGGGCAACAGTGAGTCCATCCGAGAAACACAGGCACTGCAGAGAAGCACGAACGCAGCTCAGTTATTAGGTCATTACAGTCGATATGTAAAGCTTTTATTTTCTGAGAGATTGAACAGTATACATTTCACAGTCTGCAAATACCGTATTTTTCGGATTATAAGACGCACTTTTCCTCAAAAATTTGGGAGGAAAAGGAGGGGTGCATCTTAAAAGCCAGATGTAGCTTACCGAGGGGTGGTTGAGAGGGGTCGGCGGCGGGCGGCCCTGCTGGGCGAGGCTGTGTGCGGCGGGCGGCCCTGCTGGGCGAGGCTGTGTGCGGCCCTGCTGGGCGAGGCTGTGTGCGGCGGGCAAGCGGCCGGCCTTGCTCGGCGAGGCTGTGTGCGGCGGGCGGGCGGCCCTGCTAGCTATGGGTAATTTTGAAGATGGCTACGGTAAAGGGCTTTCAAATAATGGCGCCCAGAGACAGCGTGTGCGCAAACGGAGCTCAAGTTCTCATCCGCCATTTTTTTTGAAGATCTCATCGCCTACATCTTCAGAATGGTGGTGCCTCACCGCCTGTAGTGAGTACCAGCATCGTGCAGCGCCGCAGCCGTACTCCTGTACCGACCCTGCCTCCTGTGACCCCAGCTGCTGTCCCACCTCCCCGGTTAGACACCACCGGTTTATAAAAAAACGGACCCCACATCCCCCCCCCCTCTAAATTTGGTGTGCATCTTATAAAACGAAAAATACAGTACATCAATTCCTTTAATCCAAATTATAATGAATCATATAAAACGCATTTGTAAAACTCATGCTCCGACGTAGTGCATACACTGCAGAGAGTGTCGTTAAATTGGCAGAGCTGCCTACAGTGATTGGCTGCAGGGGTGATTCAAGTCAAGCTATTCCGGCAGCAGACAAAACACAGACTGAAGCAGTGGCGAGCAGCTGGCGCTGGAACAGAGAAGGACGACATGCCAGCAAGTGTTTGGAGACTACTTTTCTGAAAGCGGGAAAGGCCCTTTAATGCCTATAGATTTAGAATGGGAATGCACAATTCTTTGATCGATATTATACATACAGACACTTCTTCCCCCTCCAGCAGCTCCTCGACCACAACTATATCTCCAGCTTCTCCAAATGCCTTGTCCTATTGGGGGAAAAAGAAAAAAAAATAATAACTAAGATATCTAATATATAAAGCTCAGAGTGTGTGTGTGTGTGTGTGTGTGTGTGTGTGTGTGTGTGTGTGTGTGTGTGTGTGTGTGTGTGTGTGTGTGTGTGTGTGTGTGTGTGTGTGTGTGTGTGTGTGTGTCCGCTAAAGGAATCTGCACCGTCACATTCACAAACACGATATTTTGCACAGACGCCCCATGTGACTCAGGGAACGTCATAGACTATGTTTGAGCGGGAAAATTTAACCCCGTGTTTTCCAGTTACTCTACAAAAATCCTGCAGCCATTAAACCGAATGGAGCTGCATTCTATAAATAGCAACTGTCAGTGGTTACTCTAGGAACAAAATAAACTGTAAGGGGTACTTCTCACACAGCGGGATCGCTGCTGAGTCACGTTTTTTGTGACCTCATTAGCGATCTCGCTGTGTGTGACACTGAGCAGCGATCTGGCCCGTGCTGTAAGATCGCTGCTCGTTACACACAGCCCTGGTTAGTTTTTTTTATTGTTGCTCTCCCGCTAATAAGCACACATCACTGTGTGTGACAGCGAGAGAGCAACAATCCTGAATGTGCAGGGAGCAGGAGCCGGCATCTGACAGCCTGCGGTAAGCTGTAACTAAGGTAAACATCGGGTAACCAAGGTGGTTACCCGATATTTACCTTCGTTACCAGCCTCCGCAGCTCTCACGCTGCCAGTGCCGGCTCCTGCTCCCTGCACACGCTAAGCTAAGTGGTGTGAGCTGGTAACTAAGGTAAACATCGGGTAACCATACCCAATGTTTACCTTAGTTACCAGTGTCCGAAGCTTCCAGACGCCGGCTCCGTGCAAGCGCAGCGTCGCTTGCACGTCGCTGCTGGCTGGGGGCCGGTCACTGGTCGCTGGTGAGATCTGCCTGTTTGATAGCTCACCAGCGACCATGTAGCAGCGATCCTGACCAGGTCAGATCGCTGCTGCATCGCTAAAGTGTGAAGGTACCCTTAGTATAACAAGCTTATGTGTGAGGTAAAAAGATGTCGGTGGTGAGACGGATTAAGAGAGACAAAGACAAATGCCGAAACAGACAGCCCTAGAAACACAGACAGCCGGGCAAAAAGACAGACAGAGACAGATACAGAGATTGAGACAGACTGATGCAAATACAGACAGAGATAGAAACAGAGACAAGGAAAGAGAAACAGCGACACACACAGACAGCGACACACAGACAGAGACTGGGAGAGAGCGAGAGACAGTTACTATCCCGGGCAACGCCCGGGTACTACAGCTAGTATATTATAAAAAACACACACACACACACACACACACACACACACACACACAGTAAAAAGCCATATTAGTTACTCAAAATGCACTATCCATGGACGGGTGCAATATAATGGACAAGAGGGGGGGACTAAAACAAACAAAAACACAAGTGACTTTTATAAAGTTAAATGAGTGCATAAATATTAAAATATAAGCTCAGAATAAGGGACTACATCCAGGACCATAACAAACCTGCATGATTTCATTCACAGCTTTACAGGCCTCCTCCTTGTTGCTGGCTACAATCACTCCCTTCCCGGCAGCCAGGCCGCTCGCTTTTACTACAAGGGCACGGAAATCAGCACTAAAATATTAAAAGGAAAACAAAAAGAAATAAAAAAAGACAAAATTCTATGTTAAAGTACAGGCGCCCAGTGCATAGTGGCATAGCCAAAACATTTCAGTGCACCCTCTCATCTATCTCATCCCTTCTACAATAAAATCATTTAAAGAAAGGAGGAAGGGGTGGAGAAAGATGGAAAACAAGCATATGGGAGGGTGCACTTAAATGATTGGTCCATGCATCTCTACCATGGTTACAAATAGAGAGGAGTACGAGACCTTCAAAGAGTAGTGTGGTCTAATGATGGAACAGAAAAGTCTCAGTAAAAATAGGACTGAGCTGCAATACCAGGCATAGCCATGGTCAGAGATGGCGCTATTTCCAAACTGATGTTCAAAAAAAGTTTGTGGAGAACCGACTGTCAAACACAGAAAAGAAACTTATTATCTTTGTATACACAGTGCTGAAACAAATTAGGAAACACTGACAGTGCCTCCTTCTCCGGACCCAGTGAACATGCGATTGCTGGGTATAGGGAGGGAGCAGGAGCTGCTGGGTCCTAAGAGACCCAGTCAACCCTGAAAATTCCCCTGTAACTGGGCAAATATATTAGGAAAAAGCAGGAATAAAAAAGGAATGTATCTATGTTAAAAGCTATGATAGGGGGCATGTTAAGACCTTATGGGGGCACAATGTTTATTTTTCAATTAAAAATAGTGATTATGAAATCAAGTATTTCTAATACAAAACGAAAATCGCAGCTTATTTAGTTTTTATGTAATTCTTATTTTACTGGAGGCACTGGGGACTGCCATGCTGGATTTGCTGTGTGTAACGACAGTAACTCCTTCCTTTATGGCAGCCCCTGTGCATAGACTCTGATAGTCGCGCTCCGACCCCATGAAGTACGTTACAGTGGGCGTCTGCTGTGACCTGGACGCGCCCCCTGGGCTGTCCAGGACACAGCAGAGGGAGGAGTTCAGCGCCATTATTGTGGAGCTCACAGTGTGTGCTGTTTGCTCCACTTTACCCCTGTCACCTGCCGGGATGTGTGAGTACGGGCCGCCTCCCCTCCCCTCGTTACTGTCTCCGATGACATCCCATCCCTCCGTTCTCCCCAGCCCCTGCTCTGCCCCAGGTACTGCCGCTGCCCCTCCCCCCCACCGCTACCGTCTCCAATGACACTCCCCTCCCTACGTTCTCCCAAGTCCCCGCTCTGCCCGCCGCTGGTGTGTGTGTGTGGGTGTGTGTGGCACAAGGTCCCCATCAGGGGTGATTGTGTGTGTGTGTGTGTGTGTGTGTGTGTGGCACAAGGTCCCCATCAGGGGTGATTGTGTGTGTGGCACAAGGTCCCCATCAGGGGTGATTGTGTGTGTGGCACAAGGTCCCCATCAGGGGTGAGTGTGTGTGTGTGTGTGGCACAAGGTCCCCATCAGGGGTGAGTGTGTGTGTGTGTGTGGCACAAGGTCCCCATCAGGTGTGTGTGTGTGTGTGTGTGTGTGTGTGTGTGTGTGTGTGTGTGTGTGTGTGTGTGTACCCCACTGCATGTGAGTACCTGTGTGTGTACCGGTGATACTGTCTGCAGGGTTGTGTATCTAATCCTATGTGATACTGTCTGCTGAGCTGTGTATCTAATCCTCCCCTGTGTGATACTGTGTGCTGAGCTGTGTATCTAATCCTATCCTGTGTGATGTCTGCAAAGCTGTGTATCTAATCCTCTGCTGTGTGATACTGTCTGCTGAGCTGTGTATCTAATCCTATCATGTAATACTGTCTGCAGGGCTGTGTATCTAATCCTATCCTGTGTGATACTGTCTGCAGGGCTGTGTATCTAATCCTATCCTGTGTGATACTGTCTGCAGGGCTGTGTATCTAATCCTATCCTGTGTGATACTGTCTGCTGAGCTGTGTATCTAATCCTATCCTGTGTGATGTCTGCAAAGCTGTGTATCTAATCCTCTGCTGTGTGATACTGTCTGCTGAGCTGTGTATCTAATTCTCTCCTGTGTGATAGTCCTGCTGTCCTTGGTGACACTTTAGACATTTCTGGTCACCAGGAAAATGGCTGTGCACTGTGTCCTTTCAGGTCATTCTCTGTTATCTGTTGTAAACACTCAGATTAGGAGGGGGAGGCGTGCCATCACACACAGGAGAGCAGACTCCGCCCACTTTACGGCAGGCTGTAATTGAGCTTTTTATACAGTGGAATTTCTGTAGAATTTCAGAAGCTGCTCCCCCTAGTGTTTAACAGTGGAAAATATCAAATTTTTTTTTTATATTTTGCAAAATTTTAAAAAAAATAATATTTAAAAACATTTAAACATTATTACTTAACATTTTTTCAGTTATATATTTTTTTTTTTTTTGGACGATACCTTCCCTTTAAGGGGCGGAAGGGGGGGGGAGGAGTAGAGTTTCTGGTTTGGGCTACCTGGTAATAAAGTCACAGGCCTCCTTTGGATCAGTGAAGGATTTGTACTTGGCTGTTGGGATGCCATGGCGGACCATGAAATCCTTAGAAAAGCTTTTACTGGCTTCCAGTTGTGCGGCCTTTGCTGTGGGCCCAAAACATCTCACTCCGGCCGCAGTCAGATCATCAACAAGACCTGGAATAAAAGAGGAGAGCGCTCAATACTGGGTCTAATGCCCACATGCGCCAATCACAGCACGGCTTACATTGTATCAGAGCAGTTTTCAAATTCAAAGCAGAGCTCTAATTGGTTGCTATGGGCAACAAAGCCTTTAATATAGATCATTTGTATGAGTGAGGCCTAGTATTGATGGAGAAATAAAAGGAAACAAACTAAAATTGACACAGTATACATAACTCTTTAGCGACATGGTCACCCAAACATTTGGTTGAGGCAGACTTTTTTTTCCACAGATAATACAAAATTCATAGCCATATTGGTTGTGGCCTTTGAACCCGTGAGAGTTGAACACAATTGCCAAAAAGCCAAATGGGGTCCATCTTATAATGCCAGTGTCCCTCTAACAAATCATATAGGGTATATGTCCCTCATCCTAAAATTAGCCCCCTTAATCTGGATATGGCCCCCTTATATTGACTATAGCCCCCTTGTGATGGCACACGTTCCCCTGTGCTGCCTATGGCCCCCTATGGATTGCATACATTCCCCTGTGCTGCCTATGGCCCCCTATGGATTGCATACATTCCCCTGTGCTGCCTATGGTCCCCTATGGATTGCACATGTTCCCCTGTGTTAGATATCGCCCTCATAATGCTGCCCATGGCCCCTATAGGTCGCACAATTCCCCGTGTTAGATATCGCCCCCAGGCTGCTGCCCATAGTAAAATAAAACCCTCTTTCCTTACCTCCTTCAGCGCTGATCTCCCTCATGTATCCCTCCATGCTTCTGTTCCTTACTTCCTGGTTCTCAGTGCGGTCATGTGATCGGCACAGCAGACTGAGATCTCTGCGTGCCTGATCACAGTGAAAGCAGGGACACGGGGAGAAACGCTGGAGGGGGTAAGTAAAGCTTTTTTTATTTTAGAATGAGCAGCAGCCTGGGGGCCAAATCTAACACAGGGGGGGCATGTGCCATCACAGCCCATCACTGCGTGCGATTTCAGCACCATTGGAGATGGACAGCGGCTGTGCATATTATATGAGCGGGAGATCAAAGGCTGCAGCATGCAGCGTTCCCCTGCCCCCAGCACAGCGCCCCCACCTTCCCTGGACCCTGCAGTGTACATATATATACACCCCCCGTATATTCGGCTAATAAGACGCATCCCCTACTTTCCCCCATATCTATATATATATAGTTTGGTTAACTCCCTTCTAACAGAACACCATTTCTACAGTTTGCGTTTTCAACTCTTTATAACTTAGTAGTGGTTCGAGAATGTGCGCACGTTGAGTATTTGGATGAGATGCAGGAAAAACAGCGCAAAAACAAGAGTTTTTGCCACATTTAACTGAATTTGAATGGGGAAAATGCAGGCAAAAAAAATAAAAAGTAAATAAAAAAAGAGAATTTTGTTTACTTACCGTAAATTCTTTTTCTTATAGTTCCGACATGGGAGACCCAGACCATGGGTGTATAGCTTCTGCCTCCGGAGGACACACAAAGTACTACACTAAAAAGTGTAGCTCCTCCCTCCGAGCATATACACCCCCTGGATAACCAAATCTAGCCAGTTTAGTGCAAAAGCTGAAGGAGGACATCCACCCACAAGTAGAGATAGAGCAAAACCCGGAATAACCGGAACCTCTGTCTACAACAACAGCCGGTGAAAAACACACAGAACAAGAAAACTGCCAACAGGCAACAGGGAGGGTGCTGGGTCTCCCATGTCGGAACTATAAGAAAAAGAATTTACGGTAAGTAAACAAAATTCTCTTTTTCTTCATCGTTCCTTATGGGAGACACAGACCATGGGACGTCTCAAAGCAGTCCATGGGTGGGAAATAAACAGAAACTGAGAAGTAGGCAAAATCTAACTTCACAAATGGGCGACAGCCGCCCGAAGGATGCATCTGCCCAAGCTCGCATCTGCCGAAGCATGAGCATGCACTTGGTAGTGCTTCGAAAAGGTGTGCAGACTAGACCAAGTGGCAGCCTGACAGACCTGCTGAGCCGTAGCCTGGTGCCTGAAAGCCCAAGAGGCACCGACAGCTCTGGTCGAGTGCGCCTTGATCCCCGGCGGGGGAGGCACCTGAGTACACTGGTAGGCATCGGATATGGTCGACCTAATCCAACGAGCTAGGGTCGGTTTAGAAGCCGAGAGACCCTTGCGCTGACCTGTGGTCAGCACAAAAAGAGGTGCACCGCCTAAGAGCAGCAGGGCGTGACACATAGATCCGGAGCGCCCGCACCAGATCTAAAGTATGCAACGCTTTCTCAAAGCGATGCACAGGAGCCGGACAAAAGGAAGGCAATGAAATGTCCTGGTTAAGGTGGAAAGGAGACACCACCTTAGGGAGAAAGTCCGGAGTCGGACGGAGAACCACCTTGTCTTGGTGAAAAAACAAAAAAGGTGACTCCGAAGAGAGCGCAGCCAAATCAGAGACTCTCCTGAGAGAAGTTATGGCCACCAGAAAGACCACTTTCTGTGAAAGTCGAAACAAAGAAACCTCCCTAAGAGGCTCAAAAGGGGGTTTCTGCAAGGCCGTGAGGACCAGATTAAGGTCCCAGGGATCCAGAGGCCGCCGGTAAGGCGGAATGATGTGAGATGCGCCCTGCATGAAGGTGCGCACCTGAGCCAGCCGGGCGATACACCGCTGGAACAACACTGACAGAGCCGAGACCTGTCCCATGAGGGAATTGAGGGATAGTCCTAGTTGCAGACCAGACTGTAGGAAGGACAGAAGGGTCGGCAGGGAAAAAGGCCAAGGGGCATGGCCGGAAGAACGACACCAGGACAGGAAAATTCTCCAAGTCCTGTGGTAAATTTTGGCCGAGGAAGACTTCCGAGCCTGAGTCATAGTGGAGATGACTTCGGGAGGAATGCCGGAAGCCGTCAGGATCCAGGACTCAAGAGCCATGCCGTCAATCTGAGAGCTGCAGAATTCTGGCGGAAAAACGGACCTTGTGAGAGAAGGTCTGGGCGGTCCGGGAGATGCCACGGCACCTCTACGGACAGACGGAGCAGGTCTGGGTACCAAGCTCGCCTGGGCCAGTCAGGAGCAATCAGTATGACCCGACGGCCCTCCATTCTGATCTTGCGCAGGACTCTGGGCAAGAGAGCTAGAGGGGGAAACACGCAAGACAGACGGAACTGGGAACAATCCTGAACCAGCGCGTCCGCTGCAAAGGCCTGAGGATCGTGGGAGCGAGCCACGTAAACCGGGACCTTGTTGTTGTGCCGTGATGCCATTAGATCCACTTCCGGAGTGCCCCACTTGCGGCAGATCGACCGGAACACTGCCGGATGCAGAGCCCACTCGCCGCTGTCCACGGTTTGACGGCGGAGATAATCTGCCTCCCAGTTTTCCACGCCTGGGATGTGGACTGCGGATATGGTGGACTTGGAATCCTCCGTCCACTGAAGGATGCGTTGAACCTCCAACATTGCCAGGCGGCTGCGAGTCCCGCCCTGGTGATTGATGTAGGCAACTGCTGTCGCGTTGTCTGACTGGACTCGAATGTGCTTGCCCGCCGACAGGTGGTGAAAGGCTACCAGAGCTAGGAGCACAGCTCTGATTTCCAGCACATTGATCGAGAGGGCTGATTTGGACGGAGTGCAAGTGCCCTGTGCTCGGTGGTGGAGAAATACTGCTCCCCAGCCGGATAGACTTGCATCCGTGGTGAGAATCACCCAGGACGGGATCAGGAAGGAGCGTCCCTGAGACAGAGAGAGGGGTCGAAGCCACCACTGAAGAGAGCTCCTGGTCTGTGGCGACAGAGCCACGAACCTGTGCAAGGAAGAAGTCCGCTTGTCCCAACAGCGGAGAATGTCCAGCTGCAGAGGACGCAGATGGAACTGGGCAAAGGGAACCGCTTCCATTGACACCACCATCTGACCCAGCACCTGCATGAGGTGCCTGATGGAATGATGGCAGGGCCTCAACAGAGAGCGCACCGCCAGATGAAGGGACTGTTGTTTGACTAAGGGCAGCTTCACAAGTGCCGGCAGAGTCTCGAATTGCATCCCTAGGTACGTACGTTTTTGGGTCGGGGTCAGAGTGGACTTGGGCAGATTGACAAGCCACCCGAATTGAACAAGCGTGGCGAGAGTGAGCGAGACACTCCGCTGACAGTCTGCACTGGATGAAGCCTTGACAAGAAGGTCGTCCAGGTAAGGAATCATTGCCAACCCCTGGAGGTGCAGAACCGCAACCACTGCTGCCATGACCTTGGTAAATACTCGAGGGGCCGTGGCTAACCCGAAGGGGAGAGCCACGAATTGGAAATGTTCCTCTCCGATTGCAAAACGTAGCCAACGCTGGTGTGAAACTGCAATTGGCACATGCAGATAGGCATCTCTGATGTCGATGGATGCCAGGAAATCTCCTTGGGTCATTGAGGCAATGACTGATCGCAGAGACTCCATGCGAAAATGCCGCACCTGAACATGCTTGTTGAGAAGCTTGAGATCCAGGATGGGCCAGAAGGAACCGTCCTTTTTGGGGACTAGGAAGAGATTTGAGTAAAAACCTCTGAACCGTTCCCTGGCGGGAACCGGTACAATTACTCCGTTGGCCTGTAAGGATGCCACGGCCTGAGAGAAGGCGGCGGCCTTGGAGCAGGGGGGAGTTGACAGAAAGAATTTGTTTGGCGGGCTGGAAGAGATCTCTATCCTGTAGCCGTGGGAGATGATATCCCGCACCCACTGATCGGAGACGTGTTGAAACCACACGTCGCCAAAGTGGGAGAGCCTGCCACCGACCAAGGACGTTGCTGGCTCGGCCAGATAGTCAAGAGGAGGCTGCCTTGGTGGCAGCAGCTCCTGCGGACCCTTGTGGACGCGGCTTCTTGCGCCAGGAGGGCTTCTGGTCCTTGGCTGAGTTAGTGGACGAGGCCGAGGGCTTAGAGGACGACCAGTTAGAGGAACGAAAGGAACGAAACCTCGACTGGTTCCTGCCCTGGACAGGTTTCCTGGTTTTAGTCTGTGGCAAGGAAGTACTCTTCCCGCCAGTAGCCTCCTTAATTATTTCATCCAGTTGTTCACCGAACAGCCTGGACCCAGCGAATGGGAGCCCAGCAAGGTACTTCTTTGAGGAAGCATCTGCCTTCCACTGTCGAAGCCACAAGATCCTGCGGATAGCGTGGGAATTAGCGGAGGCCACCGCAGTGCGGTGAGAAGCCTCCAGCATGGCAGACATGGCGTAGGCTGAAAAGGCTGAAGCCTGGGAAGTTAAGGCAACCAATTCAGGCATAGAGTCCCTAGTGAGGGAATGCATCTCTTCTAGGGAAGCAGAGATGGCTTTGAGAGCCCACACTGCTGCAAAGGATGGGGAGAACGAGGCCCCTGCCGCCTCATAGACAGACTTGGCCAGGAGGTCAACCTGGCGGTCAGTGGGATCCTTAAGTGAGGTGCCATCAGCCACAGATACAACTGTCCGGGCTGAGAGTCTAGACACCGGAGGGTCTACCTTTGGTGAGTGAGCCCACTCCTTGACCACCTCTGGTGGAAAAGGAAAACGGTCATCAGAACCACGCTTTGGGAAGCGTTTGTCAGGACAGGCTCTGGGCTTGGACACAGTGGCTTGAAAACTGGAGTGGTTAAAGAACACACTCCTTGTTCTCTTAGGCAAGGTAAACTGGTGCTTTTCTGCCAGAAAGGGTTGCTCCTCTGTTACTGGCGGATTGAGGTCCAGTACGGAATTAATGGACGCAATCAAATCACTAACATCCGCATCACCCTCGGTCAGATCAATGGGGCACATGGAGGTAGCGTCCGAGCCCCCAGTAAAGACATCCTCCTCGTCCTGCGAGTCGGCTCGTGAATCGGAGCCGCGGGACGAGGAAGGAGAGGGGACACTGCGTCTCCTTTTAGGAGGACGGGGGTCTGGGAGCAGATGAAGAATCCTCTGTGAGCTCTGCAGAGCGAGCCGAAGCAGCAGAGGCGCCCTGAGTAGGGGGCTGATGCATGCTCAGCAGAGTCCATGAGACATGCTGCTGAGGTGGAGGCTCTGCAGTAAAGAACACACTCCTTCAGAATGACCCCCAGAGAGTGTATAAGAAAGTCCACAACCAGAGGTTGTGGCTTACCAGACCGTTTTGTGTGCCCTCCGGATCCCACAGCTCGGACCCCCAGACAGGTTGCAGAGATGCAGCAGCCAGCGCCGATCAGTGTGAGAACGCTGATAAAATGGTGCCGGAGTGAGGAGGGGGGGGGGGCGGGGCCTAGTCCAAGAGCGGGAACCGGAGGGCCAAGGAGATATACAGGGGAGGGAAACATCTCCTCAGAGAGGAGTGTCCTCCCCTGTGCTGAACGGCCGGTGGGCGGCGCCGCACTGTCCCTCTGCATGACTGACATGCAGGGGCAGTGAAAACGAAAGTAGGCCGCAGCCGAAGCCGGGGCCTAAATTTTACAATGCGGCCGGCGAGCAGGCACCCTCGGCGCGGTTCTCAAGTGAAAACCAGAGAACCGGCCGGAAATGTCACCAAAGTAACCTGACACACTCTCCCAAACAATAAAGATGCAAAGGACCCCCTGCAATAACGTCTCAAATACTTAGCTTGTGAGACGCAGGGCCAGGTCCCTGAGGGATGAGTGCTCCGTCCGGCAGGGTCCTGAAAGGGCTGCGGATGGAGACCGGTCTCCTGCAAAGCAGTGAGAACCGTGCTGGCTCCCACTTCAAGCCAGAGCCCGAGGGATAGTGAAGGAGCGCGGCATGTAAGGCTCCAGCCTTGAAATCAACCTTAACAACACCGCCGACACAGTGGGGTGAGAAGGGACATGCCGGGGGTCCAGCTTGGACCCGCTTTTCTTCCAACTCTTTAAAATCAAAAATCAGATGAGAAAGCATGTGTGGATGTGTGCCTCCTGAACACAAAGCATTGAACTGGCTAGATTTGGTTATCCAGGGGGTGTATATGCTCGGAGGGAGGAGCTACACTTTTAGTGTTGTACTTTGTGTGTCCTCCGGAGGCAGAAGCTATACACCCATGGTCTGGGTCTCCCATAAGGAACGATGAAGAAAAAAAAATGCTAAAATAATTGCTATGATGCAGATTATATCCTGCACTAAATCTGCAAAGAGAAGTCTGGCAGTTTTGTGACAAAAATTCACTCAAAAGCACATTTAAAAAAAAAAAAAAAAAAAACAGAAACTCATTGTGTGCACACAGCCTTAAAAAAGGAAAACAAAAAGGATTCTCAAGACTCTGGAACAGTGACCAGGTCGGTAGTTTGTAGTTGACAGACCAGAGACCTATGGACCTTCTACCGCTAGCCGGCATCCCATCCCATTAGTAGGCCTGACGTGATGCAATCGCTACAGATCACAAGCATTATGTCCCCCCTGGATAATTTTTTTTTTTTTTTAAAAATGGGACACATCTATGTGGCTGCAGAACCAGCATCTAGCACCTCTTTTTGCTCAATAAAGTATAAGAAATTTGGAATGCAATTACCTGCAGCAAGAGGAGCTTCTGGGCCAACCACAACAAGGGATATGTTGTCACTTTTACAAAATTCGATAAGTCGGTTGTGATCGTTGGTAGGGACGTCTACAAGAGAGGACAAAGAATAGTAATGAAAAGAAATGAAGACAAAAAAAAAGGTTAGGAGAGATATATAAAATTCTCTCTCTATATCTACGCACACACGCACGCACACAGAGCTCTGGCTAAAAATTAAAGAGATCACTGCAAAATTGTCAGTTTTTCTGATTTTTGAGTAAAATGTTCTTTTATTCTATCAACTACTGACACCATGTTTCAGAGTTTAATCTGCCCAACTCCAGTCTTGCTGAAGCATCCCCAGATCAATCCTCCACCAAATTTCACAGTGGGTGCAAAACACTGCGGCTTGTACGCCTATCCATGTCTCCGGCTAACCAGGAGACGACCAGGTGTTGGGCAACGTTGAAAATTAGACTCAGAGAAGATCACCTTACTCTAGAAATTGGGCAGATTAAAGTTTGCGAAGGACGTATGAATCAAGCCTCATATGCACGGCTATCCTGGAAAAACAGTTACTTCCTTCTGCTCAGGCAATGTTCCCCAACTCTGAGGACTGTTTTTTCCAGCGGGACAATTCACCATGTCATACAGCTAGGTCAATGTGTGGATGAAAGACCACCACATCATAAGCCTGTCATGGCCAGCCCAATCTCCAGACCTGAACCCCATTGAAAACCTCTAATGTAATCAAGAGGAAGATGGATAGTCACAAGCCATCTAATAAAGAAGAACTGCTTACATTTTTGCACCAGGAGTGGCATAAGGTCACCTAAAAGCAGGGTGAAAACTGGTGGAAAGCAGCCGAGACGCATGAAAGATGGGATTAAAAATCATGGTTACTCCACAACATATTGGATTTCTGAATCTTCCTGGAGGTAAAACATTATTAGTATTGTTGTTTCTAAATGATTATGAACTTGTTTTCTTTGCATTATTTGAGGTCTGAAAGCCATGCATTTTTTTGTTATTTTGACCATTTCTCATTTTCAGAAAATAAAAAATTTATTGCTTGGAAATTCTGAGACGTTGTCAGTAGTTTATAGACTAAAAGAACAATTTACATTTTACTCAAAAATATAAAGCGAAAAACTGACAATTTTGCAGTGGTCTCTTTTTGCCAGAGCTGTAATAAATATATAATATATATATTTTTATATTATATACAGTACCAACCAAAGGTTTGGACACACCACATTCAAAGAGTTTTCTTTATTTTCATGACTCTGAAAATTGTAAATTCACATGGAAGGCATCAAAACTATGAATTAACACATGTGGAATGAAATATTTAACAAAAAAGTGTGAAACAACTAAAAATATGTCTTATATTCTAGGTTCTTCAAAGTAGCCACCTTTTGCTTTGATTACTGCTTTGCACACTCTTGGCATTTTCTTGATGAGCTTCAAGAGGTAGTCACCGGAAATGGTTTTCACTTCACTTGTGCCCTGTCAGGTTTAATAAGTGGGATTTCTTGTCTTATAAATGGGGTTGGGACCATCAGTTGTGTTGTGCAGAAGTCTGGTGGATACACAGCTGATAGTCCAACTGAAAAGACTGTTAGAATTTGTATTATGGCAAGAAAAAAGCAGCTAAGTAAAGAAAAATGAGTAGCTATCATTACTTTAAGAAATGAAGGTCAGTCAGTCCGAAAAATTGGGAAAACTTTGAAAGTGTCCCCAAGTGCAGTGGCAAAAAACATCAAACACTACAAAGAAACTGGCTCACATGAGGACCGCCCCAGGAAAGGAAGACCAAGAGTCACCTCTGCTGCAGAGGATAAGTTTATCCGAGTCACCAGCCTCAGAAATCACAGGTTAACAGCAGCTCAGATTAGAGACCAGGTCAATGCCACACAGAGTTCTAGCAGCAGACACATGTCTAGAACAACTGCTAAGAGGAGACTTTGTGCAGCAGGCCTTCATGGTAATATAGCTGCTAGGAAACAACTGCTAAGGACAGACAACAAGCAGAAGAGACTTGTTTGGGCTAATAAACACAAGGAATCGACATTAGACCTGTGGAAATCTGTGCTTTGGTCTGATGATTCCAAATTTGAGATCTTTGGATCCAACCACCATGTCTTTGTGCGACACAGAAAAGGTGAACGGATGGACTCTACATGCCTGGTTCCCACCGTGAAGCATGGAGGAGGAGGTGTGATTGTGTGGGGGTGCTTTGCTGGTGACACTGTTGGGGATTTAGTCAAAATTGAAGGCATACAGAACCAGCATGGCTACCAAAGCATCTTGCAGCGGCATGCTATTCCAGCCGGTTTGCGTTTAGTTGGACCATCATTTATTTTTCAACTGGACAATGACCCCAAACACACCTCCAGGCTGTGTAAGGGCTATTTGACTAAGAAGGAGAGTGATGGGGTGCTACGCCAGATGACCTCGCCTCCACAGTCACCAGACCTGAACCCAATCGAGATGGTTTGGGGTGAGCTGAACAGCAGAGTAAAGGCAAAAGGGCCAACAAGTGCTAAGCATCTCTGGGAACTCCTTCAATACTGTTGGAAAACCATTTCCGATGACTACGTCTTGAAGCTCATCATCAAGAGAATGCCAAGAGTGTGCAAAGCAGTAATCAAAGCAAAAGGTGGCTACTGTGAAGAACCTAGAATATAAGACATATTTTCAGTTGTTTCACACTTTTTTGTTAAGTATTTCATTCCACATGTGTTAATTCATAGTTTTGATGCCTTCAATGTGAATCTACAATTTTCAGAGTCATGAAAAAAGAGAATTTTGTTTACTTACCATAAATTCTTTTTCTTATAGTTCCGACATGGGAGACCCAGACCATGGGTGTATAGCTTCTGCCTCCGGAGGACACACAAAGTACTACACTAAAAGTGTAGCTCCTCCCTCCGAGCATATACACCCCCTGGATGACAAATCCAACCAGTTTAGTGCAAAAGCTGAAGGAGGACATCCACCCATAAGTAGAGATAGAGCAAAACCCGGAATAACCGGAACCTCTGTCTACAACAACAGCCGGTGAAAAACACACGGAACAAGAAAACTGCCAACAGGCAACATGGAGGGTGCTGGGTCTCCCATGTCGGAACTATAAGAAAAAGAATTTACGGTAAGTAAACAAAATTCTCTTTTTCTTCATCGTTCCTTATGGGAGACCCAGACCATGGGACGTCTCAAAGCAGTCCATGGGTGGGAAATAAACAGAAACTGAGAAGTAGGCAAAATCTAACTTCACAAATGGGCGACAGCCGCCCGAAGGATGCGTCTGCCCAAGCTCGCATCTGCCGAAGCATGAGCATGCACTTGGTAGTGCTTCGAAAAGGTGTGCAGACTAGACCAAGTGGCAGCCTGAGAGACCTGCTGAGCCGTAGCCTGGTGCCTGAAAGCCCAAGAGGCACCGACAGCTCTGGTCGAGTGCGCCTTAATCCCCAGCGGGGGAGGCACCTGAGAACGTTGGTAGGCATCGGATATGGCCGACCTAATCCACGAGCTAGGGTCGGTTTAGAAGCCGAGAGACCCTTGCGCTGACCTGTGGTCAGCACAAAAAGAGAGGTGCACCGCCTAAGAACAGCGGTGCGTGACACATAGATCCGGAGCGTCCGCACCAAATCTAAAGTATGCAACGCTTTCTCAAAGCGATGCACAGGGGCCGAACAAAGGGAAGACAATGAAATGTCCTGGTTAAGGTGGAAAGGAGACACCACCTTAGGGAGAAAACCCGGAGTCGGACGGAGAACCACCTTGTCTTGGTGAAAAAACCAAAGAAGGGAATTTTGTTACTTACCGTAAATTCCTTTTCTTCTAGCTCTTATTGGGAGACCCAGACGATTGGGGTATAGCTACTGCCTCCGGAGGCCACACAAAGCACTACACTAAAAAGTGCAAGGCCCCTCCCCTTCTGGCTATACCCCCCCGTGGTATCACGGGTTCTCCAGTTTTAGTGCCAAAGCAAGAAGGAGGAAAGCCAATAACTGGTTTAAACAAATTAACTCCGAGTAACATCGGAGAACTGAAAAACCGTTCAACATGAACAACATGTGTACCCGCAAACAACAAAAAACATCCCGAAGGACAACAGGGCGGGTGCTGGGTCTCCCAATAAGAGCTAGAAGAAAAGGAATTTACGGTAAGTAACAAAATTCCCTTCTTCTTCAGCGCTCTATTGGGAGACCCAGACGATTGGGACGTCCAAAAGCTGTCCCTGGGTGGGTAAAGAAATACCTCATGTTAGGGCTGCAAAACAGCCCTCCCCTACGGGGGTGTCACTGCCGCCTGCAGGACTCTTCTACCTAAGCTGGCATCCGCCGAAGCATAGGTATGCACCTGATAATGCTTGGTGAAAGTGTGCAGACTGGACCAGGTAGCTGCCTGGTACACTTGTTGAGCCGAAGCCTGGTGTCGTAATGCCCAGGACGCACCCACGGCTCTGGTTGAGTGGGCTTTTAGCCCTGAAGGAACCGGAAGCCCCGCAGAACGGTAGGCCTCTAGAATTGGTTCTTTGATCCATCGAGCCAGGGTGGCTTTAGAAGCCTGCAACCCCTTGCGCGGACCAGCGACAAGGACAAAAAGTGCATCGGAACGGCGCATGGGCGCCGTGCGGGAAATGTAGAGTCTGAGTGCTCTCACCAGATCTAACAAACGTAAGTCCTTTTCATACCGGTGAACCGGATGAGGACAAAAAGAAAGGCAAGGATATATCCTGATTAAGATGAAATGAGGATACGACCTTAGGGAGAAACTCCGGAATGGGGCGCAGCACTACCTTGACCTGGTGGAACACCAGGAAGGGAGCCTTGGATGACAGAGCTGCCAGCTCAGACACTCGCCGAAGCGATGTGATCGCAACGAGAAACGCCACCTTCTGTGACAGGCGAGAAAGGAAACTTCCTTCAGAGGCTCGAAAGGCGGCTTCTGGAGAGCAACTAATACCCTGTTGAGATCCCATGGATCTAACGGCCGCTTGTACGGGGGTACGATATGACAGACCCCCTGTAGGAACGTGCGCACCTTAGAAAGACGTGCTAGACGCTTCTGAACAAACACGGATAGTGCCGAGACTTCCCCCTCAAGGAAGCCGAGCGACAAGCCTTTTTCTAACCCCGATTGCAGGAAGGAAAGAAAAGTAGGCAATGCAAATGGCCAGGGAGACACTCCCTGAGCCGAGCACCAAGCTAAGAAAATCTTCCACGTTCTGTGGTAGATCTTAGCAGAGGTGGACTTCCTAGCCTGTTTCATGGTGGCAACGACCCCTTGGGATAATCCTGAAGACGCTAGGATCCAGGACTCAATGGCCACACAGTCAGGTTCAGGGCCGCAGAATTCCGATGGAAAAACGGCCCTTGGGACAGTAAGTCTGGCCAGCCTGGTAGTGACCACGGTCGGCCGACCGTGAGATGCCACAGATCCGGGTACCACGATCTCCTCGGCCAGTCTGGGGCGACGAGTATGACGCGGCTGCAATCGGATCTGATTTTTTGCGCAGTACTCTGGGCAAGAGTTCCAGAGGTGGAAACACATATGTGAGCCGGAACTGCGACCAATCTTGCACTAAGGCGTCTGCCGCCAGAGCTCTGTGATCGCGCGATCGTGCCATAAATGCCGGGACCTTGTTGTTGTGCCGAGACGCCATTAGGTCGACGTCCGGCACCCCCCAGCGGCGACAGATTTCCTGAAACACGTCCGGGTGAAGGGACCATTCCCCTGCGTCCATACCCTGGCGACTGAGGAAGTCTGCTTCCCAGTCTTCTACGCCCGGGATGTGAACTGCGGATATGGTGGATGCTGTGTCCTCCACCCACATGAGGATTCGCCGGACTTCCTGGAAGGCTTGCCGACTGCGCGTCCCTCCTTGGTGGTTGATGTATGCCACCGCTGTGGAGTTGTCCGACTGGATTCGGATCTGCTCTCTTTCTAGCCACTGCTGGAAAGCTAGTAGGGTAAGATACCCTGCCCCGATTTCCAGAACATTGATCTGAAGGGTGGACTCCTGCTGAGTCCACGTCCCCTGAGCCCTGTGGCGGAGACAAACTGCTCCCCACCCTGACAGACTCGTATCTGTCGTGACCACTGCCCAGGATGGGGGTAGGAAGGATCTTCACTGTGACAATGAGGTGGGAATAAGCCACCATTGCAGAGAGTCCTTGGCCATCTGGGAAAGGGAGACTTTCCTGTCCAGGGAGGTTGACTGCCCGTCCCATTGGCGGAGAATGTCCCCTTGCAGTTGGCGCAGATGAAACTGCGCAAAGGGAACTGCCTCCATGGCTGCCACCATCTTCCCTAGGAAGTGCATGAGGCGCCTTAAGGGGTGCGACTGGCCTTGAAGGAGAGACTGCACCTCTGTTTGCAGTGAACGCTGCTTGTTCAGCGGAAGCTTCACTATCGCTGATAGAGTGTGAACTCCATGCCGAGATACGTTAGTGATTGAGTCGGTGACCGATTTGACCTTGCCAAATTGATGATCCACCCGAAAGTCTGGAGAGTCTCCAGCGTAACATTCAGGCTGCGTTGTCATGCCTCGAGGGAGGGTGCTTTGACGAGTAGATCGTCCAAGTAAGGGATCACCGGGTGTCCCTGAGAGTGCAAGACTGCTACCACTGCTGCCATGACCTTGGTGAACCCCCGTGGGGCTGTCGCCAGACCGAATGGCAGAGCTACGAACTGAAGATGGTCGTCTCCTATCACAAAACGTAGAAAACGTTGGTGCTCCGTAGCAATTGGCACGTGGAGATAGGCATCTTTGATGTCTGTTGAGGCAAGGAAGTCTCCTCGAGACATTGAGGTAATGACGGATCGGAGGGATTCCATCCGGAACCGCCTGGCGTTCGCATGCTTATTGAGCAGTTTTAGGTCCAGAACAGGACGGAAGGAGCCGTCCTTCTTTGGAGCCACAAAGAGATTGGAGTACAAACCCTCGCCCTCGTTCCTGAGGGGGGACAGGGATCACCACTCCTTCTGCTCTTAGAGCGTCCACCGCCTGCAGCAGGGCATCTGCTCGGTGGGGAGGTGGGGCCGTTCTGAAGAATGGAGTCGGAGGACGAGAACAGAACACTGTCCTGTGCACGTGAGCACAATGTCCGTCACCCACCGGTCTGTGACCTGTGGCAGCTAAATGTCGCCAAAGGCGGGGGAGTCTGCCATCAACCGCGGATGCGGAGAGAGAGAGAGAGCTGAGAGTCATGAGGAGACCGCCTTGGTAGCGGTTCCTCCGGCTGCCTTCCTTGGGCGTGATTGAGCCCGGCCGGAATCTGAGCCCGTCTGAGGTTTTGTAGCCCTTTTGCACGAGGACAATTGGGACCTGCCCGAGCTTGGGAAGGACCGAAACCTCGACTGTACTTTTAGGACAGCATTAATAGGGTAAGTCGCAGTGCAGACATTGCGGAGTTACGGACGCCTCTGCGGTACAGATGTACATGTGCTCAAGGCCAGCTGCGCAAGAACAGCTGAAAAGGTTAGGTTGCCTATACGGCTGTGAATGCCGGAGCAACCGACACGCCGATAGCCTCATAGACAGATTTCAACCAGAGTCCATCTGTCTGTGAATGGCATCTTTAAGTGAAGCCCCATCTCCAGTGCAACTATGGCTCTAGACGCAAGCCTGGAGATTGGAGAATCCACCTTTGGACCCTGGGTCCAGCGCTTGACCACGTCAGGGGAAAAGGGATAACGTGTATCTTAAAAAACGTTTGGAGAAGACGCTTATCTGGTAAGCGTGGTGTTTCTGGACTGCTTCTCTGAAGTCAGCGTGGCCAGAAAAATACTCAATATCCGTTTGAGATACTGAAAAGGGACTTCTCCTGCTGTGAAGCTGACTCCTCCACTGGGGGAGCTGAGGGAGAAAGATCCAACCTTCCATTGATGGACGCTATAGGATCATTCCGTATGGCGTTACCATCCGGTGTATCCGGATTGATAGCGATGTCAGGATCAAAGTCCTGGAGCCGCCTTATCATACAGAGAGTCCTCCTGGGACCCCCCCGTTCCAAATGAGGTTGGTCAGGAAGATTGCCCATGGCCTGTCTGGACTGCAAGTCTCTATCTTATGACAATATATCTGTCGAAACTGCAACTCCGTCCCTGTCCTTGGACAGGGATGACAGGTGGTTTCTTTGGCCACGACTAGTAGAGACCCCGGCAGACGAAGTGCTAGAGACCCCGGCAGACGAAGTGCTACAGGGGAGCATGCACACAATGGGACGGTGTCATGAACAGCATCCCATGTAGTAAAAACAGCACTGAAAATCTGTGTTGCTTTTTTGCCGCTGCCGACTAGCCATCTAGAAGTATATAGCCAAGATTGGTGACCGTACAGTGCAATGTATAGCATACAAGCATAAAGTACAAATGAACACTGCAGCACAAGCAATACAAGCAGCATAGAAGCCTGTGCCCTGGCACCTCTGCTCTTCTGCTGCTGTAGACTAGTCATCTAGGGGAATATAGCCCAGAAGAGTGACCATACAGTGCAATGTATAGCATACAAGCACAAGTACAAATGCACACTGCAGCCCCTGCAATACAAGCAGCATAGAAAAAAACCTGTGCCCCAGCACCCTTGGATTTCTGCTGCTGTAGTCTAGCCATTCCAGGAGAATATAGCTAAGACTAGCGACTGTACAGTGCAGTGTATAGCATACAAGCATAAACACAAATGAACACTTCAGTACTTGCAATACAAGCAGCCTAGAAAGCCTGTGCCTTAGCACACCTGCTTTCCTGCTGCTGATGTGTCGCTCTCCAAGCGGGCATATAGCGACCTATGCCGTTAAAATACACATGTACACACTGCAGTATATATTGGGGTCAGCACTATGTGTGCCGCTTACCGCCCGCCTATAAGCGGGTGTATGGTCGCCATAGTCCTGCCTGGTTGCCGAAAGTCCGAGCTCGTACTGCAGTAATGGCTGCCGGCGTCTTCCCCAGCTCGTGTGAGGAGGGGCGGGCCGTGGGCGTGCCCCAAGTCAGAGCGGGAATCCGGCGTCCGACAGTGTGCAGTGAGAGGGCTGGAGCATGTAAATAAGGCTCCAGCCCTCGGCGCTGCTGATTGCTCAGCGTCTGTCCCCTTCCCTGAGTGACAGGGAGGGGGCGGGAACGAAGCGGCACTAGGCCGCAGAAGCCGGGGACTGGATTTATAAGCGCCGCCGCCGTAAAAGCGCGGTCGGCGCCCAGTCCCCGGCGAACTACAAGTCCCAGCCGCGCCGCCGCTCCCGGAGCGTCCGGCGCGGTAGTTCCCAATACACAAAGTCACTCAGCAAAGCTGCAGTGACTGTAACCCTTTACTGTCCCCGGCGCACTAGCACACCCAGCAAGTCTGGAGTGTGCTGTGCCTGTGTGTACGGGGACACAGAGTACCTGTAATGGTGCAGGGCCATGTCCCTGAACGGTACTCCAGCTCCGTATCCAGCAGGTTCAAATGGGTCTGTGGATGGAGCCCGGCGTCAGAGCTTTGAGGCCGGCAGGATCCCACTTCCTCAGAGCCCCTCAGGGGGATGTGGAAGGAAAACAGCATGTGGGCTCCAGCCGCCGTACCAGCAATAGGTACCTCAACCTTACAACACCATCCACGGGTGAGAAGGGAGCATGCTGGGGGCCCTATATGGGCCCTCTTTTCTTCCATCCGAAATAGTCAGCAGCTACTGCTGACTAAAATCTGTGGAGCTATGCATGGATGTCTGACCTCCTTCGCACAAAGCTTGAAAACTGGAGAACCCGTGATACCACGGGGGGGTATAGCCAGAAGGGGAGGGGCCTTGCACTTTTTAGTGTAGTGCTTTGTGTGGCCTCCGGAGGCAGTAGCTATACCCCAATCGTCTGGGTCTCCCAATAGAGCGCTGAAGAAAAGGGTGACTCCGAAGAGAGCACAGTCAAATCAGAGACTCTCCTGAGAGAAGTTATGGCCACCAGAAAGACCACTTTCTGTGAAAGACGAAACAACGAAACCTCCCTAAGAGGCTCAAAGGGGGGTTTCTGTGAGGCCGCGAGGACCAGATTAACCCCTTCACGACCATGGACGGAAAGATCCGTCCTTGTGCCCTGGGCCTTAACGACCAAGGACGGATCTTTCCGTCATGGCGGAATCACGGCACCGGAGCCTCCGGTGACTGCAATATGTTAACAAAAACCGCAGATTCGGGGAGGAGGGGACCTGTTCCTGACCTTAGGAGGGGTGGTGCCTCCTCCCCGGACCTACGGAGGCTGTGATTGGCTGACGAACGCCGCTCAACCAATCACAGCCACTGTAATGTTCCAGCCATTTAAAATGACTGAAACATTGAAATCCAGCCCTGGCCATTGCAGCTGTAGCACTGGCCATTGGCTGGAGCTGGGTGACCTCACTGGATCACCCTCCCCCCAGCTCCAATGCTCTGATTGGAGAGATCGGCCTTGTGACCGATTTCTCCAATCACAGTGGACCTGTTGACGGTGACCGCCCCCATCAGCTTCACTTGTCCCTGCAGCACGCCAGAACACTGAGCACAGTGAGTGTACACAGTGCAATGGCAGGGCGAAAAGCTCCGGTCCCATGCTGTTATGAGACCGGAGCATGGGACCCGGAAGTTGCCGCGCTGCCATTGCACTGTACGAAAAGCGTCCCGATCCGCCGCCGCTGCCCTCCGCGATCTGCCACCTGTCTCCCCGATCTCCTACCCGCACCCTCACCCCCACACCTCCCGATCCGCTGCCGCCGCCCTCCATCTGCCACAGTGCCACCGCTCCCCCCAATCTGCTGCCCGGCCCCTCACCTCCGTGCAGCAGATCGGAGGGAGCGGTGGCACTATGACAGATGGAGGAGGACAGGGATCGTGCACCCTGTCCTCCTCCATCTGTCATAGTGCCACCGCTCCCTCCGATCTGCTGCCCGGCCCCTCCCCCTCGTGATGTGCTGCTCGCCCCCTCCCCCTCGTGATGTGCTGCTCGCCCCCTCCCCCTCGTGATGTGCTGCCCGGCCCCTCCCCCTCGTGATGTGCTGCTCGCCCCCTCCCCCTCGTGATGTGCTGCTCGCCCCCTCCCCCTCGTGATGTGCTGCTCGCCCCCTCCCCCTCGTGATGTGCTGCTCGCCCCCTCCCCCTCGTGATGTGCTGCTCGCCCCCTCCCCCTCGTGATGTGCTGCTCGCCCCCTCCCCCTCGTGATGTGCTGCTCGCCCCCTCCCCCTCGTGATGTGCTGCTCGCCCCCTCCCCCTCGTGATGTGCTGCTCGCCCCCTCCCCTCCGTGATGTGCTGCTCGCCCCCTCCCCTAAGTGATGTGCTGCACGCTCCCCCCACCTCTCACCCCCGTGGTCAGCTACCCGCCCCCTCCCCTGTCACCGCCGTGATGTGCGCTCCCTCCCCTGTCACCGCCGTGATGTGCGCTCCCTCCCCTGTCACCGCCGTGATGTACGCTCCCTCCCCTGTCACCGCCGTGATGTGCGCTCCCTCCCCTGTCACCGCCGTGATGTGCGCTCCCTCCCGTCACCGCCGTGATGTGCGCTCCCTCCCCTGTCACCGCCGTGATGTGCGCTCCCTCCCCTGTCACCGCCGTGATGTGCGCTCCCTCCCCTGTCACCGCCGTGATGTGCGCTCCCTCCCCTGTCACCGCCGTGATGTGCGCTCCCTCCCCTGTCACCGCCGTGATCTGCTGTCCACTCTTCCTCCACCTCTCACCCCCGTGATCTGCGCTCTGCTCACCTGTCTCCCCCGTGATCTGCGCTCTCTCACCTCTCACCCCTGTGATCTGTGCTCCCTCACCTGTCACCCCGTGATCTGTGCTCCCTCACCTGTCACCCCCGTGATCTGTGCTCCCTCACCCGTCACCCCCGTGATCTGTGCTCCCTCACCTGTCACCCCCGTGATCTGCTGTCCGCTCTCCCTCACCTCTCACCCCCGTGATCTGTGCTCTGCTCACCTGTCTCCTCCGTGATCTGTGCTCTGCTCACCTGTCTCCTCCGTGATCTGCGCTGCGCTCCCTCCCCCACCTCTCACCCTCCCCGATCTGCTGCCTCCTTCATCTCCTGTGATCCAGCTGCCCAGATCCATCCTGTAGGGTAACTATCCCCAATCTCACCTCCCACTCCCCTTCCCACCCATCCCCCCCACCCGCTCCCTCCCCCCATCCTCTGCCGCTCCTGCATCGACTGCGCCCTCTCCCATCCGCCCCCACCCTATCCCAGCCGCCGTCTCACAATCACAGATGCTCCCTTTAGATGCCGCTGCCCCCCATCTGCTGCCGCCCCATCAAGCCGCCCCCCCCCCCCATCTTCCGCTGTTTTTTTTTTCTATGCCATGGGGGTCTAGTTTCCAAAATGGGGTCACATGTGGGGGAACTCCACTGTTTCGGCACCTCAGCGGGTCTCCAAACAGCATGGAATGCGCTAATTATCCCAGACAATTTTGCGTTTGAAACGTCAAATGACGCTCCTTGCCTTCCGAGCCCTGCTGTGCGCCCAAACATTTTATTTCCACCACATATGAGGTGTCTGTGTACTCAGGAGAAATTGCACAATACATTTTATGGTGCAATTTTTCCTGATACCCTTGTGAAAAAAAAAGCTACCTGGTTGAAGTAACAATTTTATGGTAAAAAATTTTTTTTTTATTTTCACAGCTCAACTCTATTAACTTTTGTGAAGCCCCCAGAGGCTCAAAGTGCTCAATAAACATCTAGATAAATTCCATGAGGGGTCTAGTTTCCAAAATGGGGTCACATGTGGGGGAGCTCCACTGTTTCGGCACCTCAGGGGCTCTCCAAACGCAACATGGTGCGGCTAACGATTCCAGCTAATTTTCTGTTCAAAAAAGTCAAATGGCGCTCCTTCCCTTCCAAGTCCTACCGTGCGCCCAAACAGTGGTTTTTCGCCACATATGAGGTATCTGCGTGTTCAGTAGAAATTGCCCAACAAATTTTGGGGGTTCATTTAATCCTGCTACCCTTGTGAATATGCAATATTTGAGGCTAAATTAACATTTTTGTTGCAAAAAGTAAAATGTTCATTTTTTCCTTCCACATTGCTTTAGTTACTGTGAAGCACCTGAAGGGTTAATAACCTTCTTGAATGTGGTTTTGAGTAGCCTGAGGGGTGCCGTTTTTGGAATGGTGTCACTTTTGGGTGTTCTGTGTCATGTAGACCTTTCAAAATTGCTTCAAATGTGATGTGGTCCCTAAAAAAAGTGGCTTTGTAAATTTTGTTGTAAAAATGAGAAATTGCTCATAAACTTTGAACCCCTATAACTTCCTTAAATTTTTTTTTTTTTCCCAAAATTGTTCTGATGTAAAATAGACATGTGGGAAATGTTATTTATTAATTATTTTGTGTCATATGTCTCGTTGGTTTTAGAGCATAAAAATTCAAAGTTTGAAAATTACAAAATTTTCAAAATTTTCGCGAAATTTCCGTTTTTTTCACAAAGAAATGCAAAAAATATCGGCCTAAATTTACCACTAACATAAAGCCCAATATGTCACGAAAAAACAAACTCCGAATCACCGGGATCCGCTGAAGCGTTTCAGAGTTATAACCTCATAAAGTGACACTGGTCAGAATTGCAAAAAATGGCCTGGTCTTTAGGGTCAAAATAGGCTTGGGGCTGAAGGGGTTAAGGTCCCAGGGATCCAGAGGCCGCCGGTAAGGCGGAATGATGTGAGATGCGCCCTGCATGAAGGTGCGCACCTGGGCCAGTCGGGCGATACGCCGCTGGAACAACACTGACAGAGCAGAGACCTGTCCCTTGAGGGAATTGAGGGATAGTCCTAGCTGCAGACCGGACTGTAGAAAGGACAGGATGGTCGGCAAGGAAAACGGCCAAGGAGCATGGCCGGAAGAGCGACACCAGGACAGGAAAATTCTCCAAGTCCTGTGGTAAATCCTGGCCGAGGAAGACTTCCGAGCCTGAGTCATAGTGGAGATGACCTCGGAAGGAATGCCTGAAGCCATAAGGATCCAGGACTCAAGAGCCACGCCGTCAATCTGAGAGCCGCAGAATTCTGGCGGAAAAAAAACGGACCTTGTGAGAGAAGGTCTGGGCGGTCCGGGAGATGCCACGGCACCTCTACGGACAGACGGAGCAGGTCTGGGAACCAAGCTCGCCTGGGCCAGTCTGGGGCGATGAGTATGACCCGACGGCCCTCCATTCTGATCTTGCGCAGGACTCTGGGCAAGAGAGCTAGAGGGGGAAACACGTAGGCCAGACGGAACTGGGACCAATCCTGAACCAGCGCGTCCGCCGCCAAGGCCTGAGGATCGTAGGAGCGAGCCACGTAAACCGGGACCTTGTTGTTGTGCCGGGATGCCATTAGATCCACTTCCGGAGTGCCCCACTTGCGGCAGATTGACCGGAACACTGCCGGATGCATGGCCCACTCGCCGCTGTCCACGGTTTGACGGCTGAGATAATCTGCCTCCCAGTTTTCTACGCCTGGGATGTGGACTGCGGATATGGAGGACTTGGAGTCCTCCGTCCACTGAAGGATGCGTTGAATTTCCAACCGGGCTAGGCGGCTGCGAGTCCCGCCCTGGTGATTGATGTAGGCAACTGCTGTCGCGTTGTCTGACTGGACTCGAATGTGCTTGCCCGCCGACAGGTGGTGAAAGGCTACGAGAGCTAGGAGCACAGCTCTGATTTTCAGCACATTGATCGAGAGGGCTGATTCGGACAGAGTCCAAGTGCCCTGTGCTCGGTGGTGGAGAAATACTGCTCCCCAGCCGGAGAGACTGGCATCCGTGGTGAGAATCACCCAGGACGGGGCCAGAAAGGAGCGTCCCTGGGACAGAGAGAGGGGCCGAAGCCACCACTGAAGAGAGCTCCTGGTCTGTGGCGACAGAGCCACCAGCCTGTGCAAGGAAGAGGTCCACTTGTCCCAACAGCGGAGAATGTCCAGCTGCAGGGGACGCAGATGGAACTGGCAAAGGGAACCGCTTCCATTGACGCCACCATCTGACCCAGCACCTGCATGAGGTGCCTGATGGAATGACGGGGGAGCCTCAGCAGAGAGCGAACCGCCAGATGAAGGGACTGCTGTTTGACTAAGGGCAGCTTCACAAGTGCCAGCAGAGTCTCGAATTGCCTCCCTAGGTACATAAGTTCCTGGGTCGGGGTCAGAGTGGACTTGGGCAGATTGACAAGCCACCCGAATTGAACAAGCGTGGCGAGAGTGAGCGAGACACTCCGCTGACAGTCTGCACTGGATGAAGCCTTGACTAGAAGGTCGTCCAGGTAAGGAATCACTGCCAACCCCTGGAGGTGCAGAACCGCAACCACTGCTGCCATGACCTTGGTGAATACACGAGGGGCCGTGGCTAACCCGAAGGGGAGAGCCACGAATTGGAAAGGTTCCTCTCCGATTACAAAACGTAGCCAACGCTGGAGTGAAACTGCGATTGGCACATGCAGATAGACATCTCTGATGTCGATGGATGCTAAGAAATCTCCTTGGGTCATTGACTGATCGCAGAGATTCCATGCAAAAATGCCGCACCTGAACATGCTTGTTGAGAAGCTCGAGATCCAGGTCGGAAGGCACCGTCCTTTTCGGGGACTAGGAAGAGATTTGAGTAGAAATCTCAGAACCGTTCCCAGTCGGGAACTGGTACAATTACTCCATTGGCCTGCAAGAATGCCACGGCCTGTGAGAAGGCGGCGGCCTTGGAGCAGGGGGGAGTTGACAGAAAAAATCTGTTTGGCGGCTGGATAGAACTCTATTCTGTAGCCGTGGGAGATGGTATCCCACACCCACTTGATCGAAGACGTGTTGAAACCACACGTCGCCCAAGTGGGAGAGCCTGCCACCGACCAAAGGACGTTGCTGGCGCGGCCAGATAATCAAGAGGAGGCTGCCTTAGTGGCAGCAG
The DNA here is from genome assembly GCF_048569485.1 of Anomaloglossus baeobatrachus. Classification (NCBI taxonomy): domain Eukaryota; kingdom Metazoa; phylum Chordata; class Amphibia; order Anura; family Aromobatidae; genus Anomaloglossus; species Anomaloglossus baeobatrachus. Next base: position 42,606,773 of record NC_134354.1, on the reverse strand, counting down.
CTCCTGCGGACTTCTGAGGACGCGGCTTCATGCGCCAGCTGGTTTACGGACCTTGGCTGAGTTAGTGGACGAGGCCGAGGGCTTAGAGGACGACCAGTTAGAGGAACGAAAGGAACGAAACCTCGACTGGTTCCTGCCCTGGACAGGTTTCCTGGGTTTGTAGCATGGAAGTACTCTTCCTGCCAAAAGCTTCCGTAATAATTTCATTCAGTTGTTCACCGAATAGACTGGTCCCAGCAAAAGGGAGCCCAGCAAGGAACTTCTTAAGAAGCATCTGCCTTCCACTCTCGAAGCCACAGGAGCCTGCGGATAGCGAGGGAAGTAGCCGAGGCCATCGCAGTGCGGTGACAGTCTCCAGCATGGCAGACATGGCATAGGATGAAAAGACTGAAGCCTGGAAGTTAAGGCAACCATTTCGGGCATAGAGTCCCTGGTGAGGGAAAGAATCTCCTCCAGAGAAGCAGAGATGGCTTTGAGAGCCCGCACTGCTGCAAGAGATGGGGCGAACGAGGGCCCTGCCGCCTCACCAGAAGGTCAACCTGGCGGACAGTGGAATCCTCAGAGAGGTGCCGTCAGCCACTGATTCAGCCCGGACAGTTGTAAGTCTAGACACCGGAGGGTCCACCCTTGGGAATGAGCCCACTCCTTGACCACCTCTGGTGGAAGGGGAAAACAGTCATCAGAACCACGCTTTGGGAAGCGTCTGTCAGGACAGGCTCTGGCCTTGGTCACAGTGGGCTGAAAAACTGGAGTGGTTAAGGAACACACTCCTTGTTCTCTTAAGGTATACTGATGCCTTTCTGCCAGAGTGGAATGCACCCCTGATACAGGCGGATTGAGGTCCAGTACAAATATAATGGACGCAATCAAATCATTAGCATCTGCGTCACCGTCGGACAGATCAATGGGGTACATGAAGTAGCGTCCGAGCCCCTATTAAAGGCATCCTCCTCGTCCTGTGACTCAGCTCGTGAATCAGAGCCACGGGACGAGGAAGGAAAGGGGACCCTTCGTCTCCATTTTAGGATGACGGGGTCTGAGACCAGATGAAGAATCCTCTGTGAGCTTTGCTGAGCGAGCCGTAGCAGCAGAAGCGCCCTGAGAAGGGGGCTGATGCATGCTCAGCAGTGTCCGGGACAGCTGTCCCCTGGAGAGAGGGATTCTACCCAAACCGGGGGTTCAGCCACCGGAGCCGGAGCAGCCGGAGGGACCACTGATGAGCTTCCAAGTCTACATGCAGTGCATATTAAGAACAGCCTTGCAGCCTTGCTCTGATGTGAGACATGCTGCAGAAGTGGGGGCTCTGTCCAGAATGACCCCCAGCAGAGTATATAAACAGAGTATATAAGCAGCTACACAACCGGAGGTTGTGGCTTGCCAGACCGTGTTACAGAGAGACATCTCTGTGCCCTTCAGATCCCCCAGCCCAGGCCCCCATTTGTCACAATGTGGTTATGCAGACATTGAGAACGCTGATAAAATGGCGCCGGAGCGAGGAGAGGGGGCGGGGCCTACTCTGAGAGCGGGATCCGGAGGGCAAATGAGGAATAGAGGGGAGGGCCCGTTCCCTGGGCTGAACAGCCGCTGGGCGGAGCCGCACTGTCCCTCTGCATGACTGACATGCAGGGGCAGTGAAATCGAAACTAGGCCTCAGGCGAAGCCGGGGCCTAGATTTAAACATGCGGCCAGCGTGCAGGCACCATCGGCGCGGTTCTCCAGTGAAAACTGGAGAACCGGCTGGAAATGTTAACACAGTCATATAACACACTCTCCCCAATATATAAAGTACAAGGGACCCCTGGAAAGACCACTTTCTGTGGTAATAACGTCTCAGTACTTAGCTTGTGAGACGCAGGTGCCAGGTCCCTGGGGGGTGAGCGCTCCATCCGGCAGGATCCTGAAAGGGCTGCGGATGGAGACCGGTCTCCTGCAAAGCAGTGAGAACCGTGATGGCTCCCACTTCAAGCCAGAGCCTCAGGGGATGGTGAAGGAGCACGGCATGTGAAGGCTCCAGCCTTGTAAAATCAACCTTAACAGCACCGCCGACACAGTGGGGTGAGAAGGGACATGTCGGGAGTCCAGATTGGACCCGCTTTTCTTCCAAATCTTTGAAATCAAAAATCAAAAATCAGAGGATGCATGTGTGTGTGTGACCTCCTGAACACAAAGCATTGAACTGGTTGGATTTGTCATCCAGGGGGTGTATATGCTCGGAGGGAGGAGCTACACTTTTAGTGTAGTACTTTGTGTGTCCTCCGGAGGCAGAAGCTATACACCCATGGTCTGGGTCTCCCATAAGGAACGATGAAGAAATAAAGAAAACTGTTTGAATTAGGTGTGTCCAAACTTTTGCTCTGTACTGTGTGTGTGTGAATATAATATATATATATATATATATATATATATATATACACACACACATATATATACACATACACCCACCCCTGCCTCAGCGCCATGGCCCCCCCCCGCACACGTTCTCGGCGGATATAGAATATATAATATATATATACATATACACACATATACATATATACACATATATATATATATATATACACATATATATATATACACACATACATACATACATACATACATACATACACACACACACACACACACACCTTACATGTTCACCTCCATCACTCCAGAGTCTACAGAGCAACGTTCTTTGGCTCACTGGGGGTCCCACCGGTCAGACCCCCATCTTTACTGCAGGACCATGGAGATGATGGGAGCAACGTACAAGGAGGGAGAGGGATCTACTACAAATAATGAATTCACAGGGCTCGTGTACACTAAACATTCATGAGGATTTGTGGGAGCATAGAAGCCTATTGTGAAGAACAGCCACTCAGGCCCTGATGTATTACTTTATTAGCAGCTTATTAGGCTAGTTTTTGGCATTTTACACTTTTAAATTGCCACATTTTTAAAAGTCTGTTTTCTAGAGATTTTATTTATACATGCATGAATTTTTTTGCAAAATTTTCAATATTTTAGAGGAAAATGTGGCTGAGGGACAAAAAAAAAAAAAAAAAAAAAAAAAAAAAAACACGACACACTGGTTTACTGGAGCCAGTCAATAGATAGACACACACACACACAATAGGCATTGGTGGGCTTCAAAAGGACTAATTAGACCAACACGTTATAACGATGCTGAGGTTGGTTTCTTATTCGTCAGTGTCTTATTCGGCAATTTAGTTTTTTCAGTTTTTTATGTGTTTAACAAAAATAACACATCACAATAATAAAATACAATGCACTGATGTGCCCTAATATAAATACACTCAAAATCAGCTGCGAAAATTATAAAACTGGCAAGAAAATGGGCATCAAAGTGGGCACTGAAATATGTTAGTGAAAGGGTTAAATGGCTTTGGGCCACTGATCTAAAACCAAAGAAGGGAATTTTGTTTACTTACCGTAAATTCCTTTTCTTCTAGCTCCAATTGGGAGACCCAGACAATTGGGTGTATAGCTACTGCCTCCGGAGGCCACACAAAGTATTACACTTAAAAGTGTAAGGCCCCTCCCCTTCTGCCTATACACCCCCCGTGGGATCACTGGCTCCTCAGTTTTAGTGCAAAAGCAAGAAGGAGGAAAGCCAATAACTGGTTTAAAAACAAATTCAATCCGAAGAAACATCGGAGAACTGAAACCATTCAACATGAACAACATGTGTACCCGAAAAAACAAAAAACCCTAAGAAAACAGGGCGGGTGCTGGGTCTCCCAATTGGAGCTAGAAGAAAAGGAATTTACGGTAAGTAAACAAAATTCCCTTCTTCTTTGTCGCTCCTAATTGGGAGACCCAGACAATTGGGACGTCCAAAAGCAGTCCCTGGGTGGGTAAAATAACACCTCGTGATAGGACCGTAAAACAGCCCTTTCCTACAGGTGGGCCACCGCCGCCTGAAGGACCTGTCTACCTAGGCTGGCGTCCGCCGAAGCGTAGGTATGCACCTGATAATGCTTGGTAAAAGTGTGCAGACTCGACCAGGTAGCCGCCTGGCACACCTGCTGAGCCGTAGCCTGGTGCCGCAATGCCCAGGACGCACCCACGGCTCTGGTAGAATGGGCCTTCAGCCCTGAGGGAACCGGAAGCCCAGCAGAACGGTAGGCTTCAAGAATTGGTTCCTTGATCCACCGAGCCAAGGTGGATTTGGAAGCTTGCGACCCTTTACGCTGACCAGCGACAAGGACAAAGAGTGCATCCGAGCGGCGCAGGGGCGCCGTGCGGGAAATGTAGATTCTGAGTGCTCTCACCAGATCCAACAAATGCAAATCCTTTTCACATTGATGAACTGGATGAGGACACAAAGAAGGTAAGGAGATATCCTGATTGAGATGAAAGGGGGATACCACCTTAGGGAGAAACTCCGGAATCGGGCGCAGAACCACCTTGTCCTGGTGAATCACCAGGAAAGGAGATTTGCATGACAGCGCTGCTAGCTCGGACACTCTCCGAAGAGACGTGACCGCTACTAGAAAGGCCACTTTCTGTGAAAGGCGAGAAAGGGAAACATCCCTCATAGGCTCGAAAGGCGGCTTCTGGAGAGCAATTAGAACCCTGTTCAGATCCCAGGGCTCTAACGGCCGCTTGTAAGGAGGGACGATATGACAAACCCCTTGCAGGAACGTGCGTACCTGAGGAAGTCGTGCTAGGCGCTTCTGAAAAAATACAGATAGCGCTGAGACTTGTCCTTTAAGGGAGCCGAGCGACAAACCTTTTTCCAAACCGGATTGTAGGAAGGAAAGAAAAGTAGGCAATGCAAATGGCCAGGGAGAAACTCCCTGAGCAGAACACCAAGATAAGAATATCTTCCACGTCCTGTGGTAGATCTTGGCGGAGGTTGGTTTTCTAGCCTGTCTCATGGTGGCAATGACCTCTTGAAATAATCCTGAATACGCTAGGATCCAGGACTCAATGGCCACACAGTCAGGTTCAGGGCCGCAGAATTCCGATGGAAAAACGGCCCTTGAGATAGCAAGTCTGGTCGGTCTGGTAGCGCCCACGGTTGGCCTACCGTGAGGTGCCACAGATCCGGGTACCACGACCTCCTCGGCCAGTCTGGAGCAACGAGGATGGCGCGGCGGCAGTCGGACCTGATCTTGCGCAGCACTCTGGGCAACAGTGCCAGAGGTGGGAACACATAAGGTAGCCGGAACTGCGACCAATCTTGAACTAAGGCGTCCGCCGCCAGAGCTCGGTGATCGTGAGACCGTGCCATGAAGGCTGGGACCTTGTTGTTGTGCCGGGACGCCATTAGGCCGACGTCCGGCATCCCCCAGCGGCGACAGATCTCCTGAAACACGTCCGGGTGAAGAGACCATTCCCCTGCGTCCATACCCTGGCGACTGAGAAAGTCTGCTTCCCAGTTGTCCACGCCTGGGATGTGAACTGCGGATATGGTGGATGCCGTGTCTTCCACCCACGTCAGAATCCGCCGGACTTCCTGGAAGGCTTGCCGACTGCGTGTTCCTCCTTGGTGGTTGATGTATGCCACCGCTGTGGAGTTGTCCGACTGAATTCGGATCTGCTTGCCTTCCAGCCACTGCTGGAAGGCTTGTAGCGCAAGATACACTGCTCTGATTTCCAGAACATTGATCTGAAGGGTGGACTCTTGCTGAGTCCACGTACCCTGAGCCCTGTGGTGGAGAAAAACCGCTCCCCACCCTGACAGACTCGCGTCCGTCGTGACCACCGCCCAGGATGGGGGTAGGAAGGACTTTCCCTTTGACAATGAGGTGGGTAGAAGCCACCACCGAAGAGATTCCTTGGCCGCCTGAGAAAGGGAGACGTTCCTGTCGAGGGACGTCGACTTCCAGCCCCATTGGCGGAGAATGTCCCATTGTAGTGGACGCAGATGAAACTGCGCGAAAGGGACTGCCTCCATTGCTGCTACCATCTTCCCTAGGAAGTGCATGAGGCGTCTCAAGGGGTGTGACTGGTGTTGAAGGAGAGATTGCACCCCTGTCTGTAGTGAACGCTGTTTGTCCAGCGGAAGCTTCACTATCGCTGAGAGAGTATGAAACTCCATGCCAAGATATGTTAGCGATTGGGTCGGGGTTAGATTTGACTTGGAAAAGTTGATGATCCACCCGAAACTCTGGAGAGTCTCCAGCGCAACGTTCAGGCTGTGTTGGCATGCCTCTTGAGAGGGAGCCTTGACAAGCAGATCGTCTAAGTAAGGGATCACAGAGTGTCCCTGAGAGTGCAGGACTGCTACTACTGCTGCCATGACCTTGGTGAAGGCCCGTGGGGCTGTCGCCAGACCGAAAGGCAGAGCTACGAACTGAAGGTGTTCGTCTCCTATAACGAAGCGTAGAAAACGCTGATGCTCTGGGGCAATCGGCACGTGGAGATAAGCATCCTTGATGTCTATTGATGCTAGGAAATCTCCTTGAGACATTGCGGCGATGACGGAGCGGAGGGATTCCATCCGGAACCGTCTGGTTTTCACGTACTTGTTGAGAAGTTTTAGGTCCAGAACGGGACGGAAAGACCCGTCCTTTTTTGGTACCACAAACAAATTGGAGTAAAAACCGTGACCTTGCTCCTGAAGAGGAACCGGGACCACCACTCCTTCTGCCTTTAGAGTGCACACCGCCTGCAGAAGAGCATCGGCTCGGCCGGGAGGCGGAGACGTTCTGAAGAATAGAGTTGGAGGACGAGAACTGAACTCTATCCTGTACCCGTGGGACAGAATGTCTCTCACCCAACGGTCTTGGACCTGTGGCAGCCAAATGTCGCCAAAGCGGGAGAGCCTGCCACCGACCGAGGATGCGGAGAGAGGAGGCCGAAAGTCATGAGGAAGCCGCCTTGGTAGCGGGTCTTCCGGCTGTCTTTTTTGGGCGTGACTGAGCCCGCCAAGAATCTGAGCTCCTCTGATCCTTTTGAGTCCTTTTGGACGAGGAGAATTGGGACCTGCCCGAGCCTCGAAAGGACCGAAACCCCGACTGTCCCCTCCTCTGTTGGGGTTTGGTTTGTCTGGGCTGAGGTAAGGATGAATCCTTACCCTTGGACTGTTTAATGATTTCATCCAAACGCTCACCAAACAGTCGATCACCAGAAAATGGCAGACTGGTTAAGCACTTTTTGGACGCAGAATCTGCCTTCCATTCCCTTAACCACAAGGCTCTGCGTAAAACCACGGAGTTGGCGGACGCCACTGCCGTACGGCTCGTAGAGTCCAGAACAGCATTAATCGCGTAAGACGCAAATGCAGACATTTGAGAGGTTAAGGATGCCACCTGCGGAACAGATGTACGTGTGACCGTGTCAATCTGTGTAAGACCAGCTGAAATAGCTTGGAGTGCCCATACGGCTGCGAATGCTGGTGCAAACGACGCGCCGATAGCTTCATAGATGGATTTCAACCAGAGCTCCATCTGTCTGTCAGTGGCATCTTTAAGTGCAGCCCCATCTTCCACTGCAACTATGGATCTAGCCGCAAGCCTGGAGATTGGGGGATCCACCTTGGGACACTGGGTCCAGCCTTTGACCATGTCAGGGGGAAAGGGATAACGTGTATCCTTAAGCCGTTTGGAGAAACGCTTATCTGGATAAGCGTGGTGTTTCTGGACTGCCTCTCTGAAGTCAGAGTGGTCCAGAAAAGTACTTAATTTACGCTTGGGATACCTGAAATGGAATTTCTCCTGCTGTGAAGCTGACTCCTCCACCGGAGGAGCTGGGGGAGAAATATTCAACATTCTATTGATGGACGCTATAAGATCATTCACTATGGCGTCACCATCAGGAGTATCCAGATTGAGAGCGGTCTCAGGATCCGAATCCTGATCAGCTACCTCCGCCTCATCACACAGAGAGTCCTCCTGCTGGGACCCTGACCAGTGTGATGAAGTCGAGGGCCGCTCATAGCGAGCTCGCTTAGGCTGTCTGGGACTGTCGTCCGTGTCCGAGCCGTCACCCTGGGATGCATGGGACACCCCCGGAGCCCGGAGCTGTTCCAACTGAGGGGGACCAGGGAGCAATGATTCAACAGTGCCCATGGTCTGAGTTACTGGTCTAGACTGCAAAGTTTCTAGAATTTTAGTCATAGTCACAGACAATCTATCAGCAAAAACTGCAAACTCTGTCCCCGTCACCTGGACAGTATTCACAGGTGGATCTCCCTGGGTCACCTCTAGCAGAGGCCCCGGCCGAGCAGTTGCCACAGGGGCCGAGCACTGCACACAGTGGGGGTCAGTGGAACCTGCCGGTAGAGTAGCCTCACATGCGGTACAAGCAGCATAGAAAGCCTGTGCCTTGGCACTCTTGCTTTTTGCGGATGACATGCTGTTGTCTCCTCTGAGCAATCTAGGAGGGTATATAGCCAAGAATCACCAGCGACCGTACAGTGCAATGTATAGCATGCAAGCATAAAAATACAAATGTACACTTCGGCACTAGTGGGGTCAGCACCAGAGGTGCCGCTTACCGCCCGCTCAAACGCGGGTGTGTGGTCGCCAGAATCCCGTGTCTGGGTCTCCCAGAACTTGTCTCCTCTCTCCAGCTCAGACTGCACACAGGAATGGCTGCCGGCGTTCAGTGAAGAGGGGCGGACCGTGGGCGTGCCTCAGACAAAGTGCGGGAAACTGGCGTCCCACTGTGCCCAGTGTGAGGGCTGGAGTATGTAAAGTAGACTCCAGCCCTCTGCGCTGACATTCTGTACAGCGTCCCGCCCTTCCCCTGACTGGCAGGCCTGGGGGCGGGAACGAAACGAAACTAGGCCGCAAAAGCCGGGGACTCGAGTAATAAGCGCGGCCGTCATATATGCACGGCCAGCGCGGAAGTCCCCGGCGCACCACAAGTCCCAGGCGCGCCGCAGCGTAAACTGACAGCAGCGGCCGGCGCGGCAGTTCCCAATACATAGACTCACTCAGCAGAGCTGTAGTGAGTAGTGGCACAAGCGCGCGGCGCTATTGTCCCCGGCGCACTAACACACCCAGCAATGCTGCAGTGTGTCTGCGTCTGTATGGGGACACAGAGTACCTTGATGTAGCAGGGCCATGTCCCTGACGATACTCAGCTCCATATCCAGCAGATTCCCCCGGGGCTGTGGATGGAGCACAGTCTCAGTGCCTGGAGACCGGTAAAATCCCACTTCACCCAGAGCCCTAAGGGGGATGGGGAAGGATGCAGCATGTGGGCTCCAGCCTCCGTACCCGCAATGGGTACCTCAACCTTAACAAACACCGCCGACAAAAGTGGGGTGAGAAGGGAGCATGCTGGGGGCCCTAGTATGGGCCCTCTTTTCTTCCATCCGACATAGTCAGCAGCTGCTGCTGACTAAACAGTGGAGCTATGCGTGGATGTCTGACCTCCTTCGCACAAAGCATGAAAACTGAGGAGCCCGTGATCCCACGGGGGGTGTATAGGCAGAAGGGGAGGGGCCTTACACTTTTAAGTGTAATACTTTGTGTGGCCTCCGGAGGCAGTAGCTATACACCCAATTGTCTGGGTCTCCCAATTAGGAGCGACAAAGAAATTGCATATCTAGTGACGCCCCCAATCGAAAACAATTGACTCCAGCCTGGCCTTAAGGGGTTTGGGGCACCAGAACTGGCATCAAAGTGGGCACACAGCCAATTTTCACAGATTTTAATAAGTAATTGGTGTTTTTGAGGTGTTAAATGGCTTTGGGCCACTGATCTCACACCACATTTACATACCTAGTGATGCCACATATCAAATTCAGATCACTCCAGCCTGGCCCAAAGGGGTTCTGGGCATCAGAACTGGCATCAAAGTGGACAAAACCACAGTTATCACAGATTTGAACAAGTAACTGGTGTTTTTGAGGGTTTAAATGGCTTTGGGCCACTGATATCTCACCATAAATACAAACCTTTACTATTCTCATTCACTTTGGTGCATCCAAATCTCCTTCATAATTTGGTACAAATCTGCACAAGTCAAAATCTTCACAAAATTCCACTCATTTAAGGCTACTTTCACACTTGCGTTGAGCGTCATCCGTTGCATTGCGTTGTGTAACGGATGCAACGGATGTGTTGCATATAGTGGCACAACGGATGCTGCAAAACAACGGAATCCGTTTTGATTTTTTTTTTTTTTACAGTTTACCGGCGGCAGACTATTGTGAACGATCAGCTAATCGCTCCCAGTAGCCAGCCGCCGGGTGATCAGCTGATCGCTCAGCCGCCGAGCCGAGGCAGGTGTGTATGTGTATGTGTATTATATATATATATATATATATATATATATATATATATATATATATATATATATATATATATATATATATATATATATATATATATATATATATATATATATATACGGAGTAGGGGGCGGGGCCGAGCGGGGAAGTGTCGGGCTCCCTGCACACGTGGCCAGGGTAAGTATCGCGTAAAGCACTTTGCTTGGTTACCCGATATTTATCTTGGTTACTGGTGCAGGGAGCCAGAGAGAGCATGCACAGTGAAATCCTAAGGATTCCGCTGCTCAAAAAAACGTTACATGCTGCGTTCCTCCCGCTGGGCGGAAGCAACGCAGCGTCGCCCAGCGGAAGCAACGCAGGTCCTTTTGGCACAATACATCATCCATACACGTCTATGGGAAGCAGCGGAATCCGTTAACGAATTCCGCTGGTTTCCAATAGGGCGGATTGTGACGGAAGGAAAACAACACAAGTGTGAAAGTACCCTAAGACAGACTGGAGTTACTTGACTTTGATGCCAGTTCTGATGCCCAGAACCCCTTTGGTCCAGGCTGGAGGGATCTGAATTTGATGTGTGGCATCACTAGGTATGTAAATGTGGTGTGAGATCAGTGGCCCAAAGCCATTTAACCCCTCAAAAACACCAGTTACTTATTCAAATCTGTGAAAACTGGGGTTTTGCCCACTTGGATGCCAGTTCTGGTGCCCAGAACCCCTTAAGGCCAGGCTGTAGTCACTTGAGTTTGATTGGGGGCGTCACTAGATATGCAATTTTGGTGTTAGATCCGTGGCCTAAAGCCATTTAACCCTTTCACTAACATACTTTGGTGCTTACTTTGATGCCCATTTTTTTGCCAGTTATATAATTTTCAAAGCTGATTTTGAGTGTATTTATATTAGGGCACATCAGTGCCTTGTATTTTATTATTGTCATGTGTTATTTTTGTTGTTAAACGCATAAAAAACCCCCTGAAAAATACTAAAACAGCCGAATAAGAAACAGCCGAATAAGAAACAGCCGAATAAGAAACAGCCGAATAAGAAACAGCCGAATAAGAAACAGCCGAATAAGAAACAGCCGAATAAGAAACCGCCGAATAAGAAACCGCCGAATAAGAAACCAACTTAAGCATCGTCACGTTATAACTCATATACAAAACAAATCCATCAGTAGGAACCTGCTGATGGTTTTCAAGTAAATCATTTTTATTTGTCTTTATTTTTTGTGGGAAGGGGAGGGCGGGGTGGAATTGGGGGTAGGAGACAGTCACAAATCACAGATCAACTATGTCATGCAAAACTATAGACCATGAAACAATGACCTCTGGAAGATTTTATGTTTTTTGACATATTTCTCCTCATTCTGCATGAACGATTTCAGGAAGCCATAATGATCAGACGATTCTCCATGTGATCCACACATGATGGACGCAGGATGTAGGGAAGATAATTTAATTGTGCCTCATAAGAGAATCTGTGAAGAGTCCATGTCTGATGACACTAGTGTGCTGCCACAACTCAGGTGACGGCTGGAAGAACGGATTTTATTGCCATGTCATTATAAAACTCTCTATATTCTCTATGCTGTAACTTCTATAGAATAACATTATATAGTTTTATTCACCATAAACTAAGATTTATTTTGCTATATTAATTGAATGAAAGGAAATTGGGCGGCACTTTCACAATAACTTCCTTTTTATAAAATGCTTATTTTGGAAGAAAAAAAAAAACAAAAAAAAAAAAACTTTACACACCTCACTAGATTTACTCAGCATAAAGTGACCTGCGGTGCGAGCTTGAATTCTGCAACCTGACAATTTCTCTTGCGAGCACACTGAGCGTTATGGGAGGGTTTCCCCATAGAATCATATTAGATGAAACAGTTGGGGAGGGAAGAGAAAAAAAAAAAAAAAATCTAATACTCACAAACAGGCTTGCATTTTCGCCGAGGAAACAAATGTAGTGCACCCATGACTAGACTAAGAAGGTTTTGGAAACACCAATACCAGTAAGTAACAAAAACAAAAGGCGTTTTATTTAAAACATGACACCAAAAAGAGGCAAAAATGCAATAAAAAAAATGCAAAAAAAAAGGCCCTATGCACACACTGCAGCTTTTATTTCTCCAGCATAGTCTATGAGATTTCAGATTTGGAGGACGCACATTGCATATTTTCTGGGTTGCATTTAGTGGTGACTACAAAAATGCAGCATGTGAATTTTTTTACATTTTTCCCTGCTTTTTTTCCCACCCTAATCTAAAAGGTGCAGAAAACCTGCAACATCAAAAGTTCATGGCCAAAAAAAAAAAAAGTGGTGGTGGTGGGAGAGGGGGATCCCTACAATATTAAATACTGGCATTGCTAGTGCCATCACACTCCCTCCAAGTCTCAGCAGAACCTGTTTCTCTTGAAAAACCATCAAAAGGGAAAGTGACAGAGAATGACAATCTAAATCAGAGGTTCCCAACTCCAGTCCTCAAGGCACACCAACAGTGCATGTTTTCAGGATTTCTTTAGCATTGCATGGGTGTTGGATTCAGCACCTTTGCAGGTGATTAAATTATCACCTGTGCAATACTAAGGAAATCCTGAACACATGCACTGTTGGTGTGCCTTGAGGACTGGAGTTGGGAACCTCTGGTCTAAATTACCGTAGTTTTTTGGGGGGGGGGATTAAATATATGAAGCTGATTAGTTTGGCTCAGGAGAACAGCAGGCTATCTGAAAATCACAGAAGAGTGAATGCAGCCTTAGCCCCACCAGAAGGGGCCCGCGGGACCTACCACCAGAAGGGGCCCGAGGGGTCCGCAGGGCCAACACTTAGTTGTACAATACCAAAACCTACCAGAATTTAGGATCTTCCCGTTATTGGCAGTGCCTGCATTCCCCGGGGCCACCAAAACTTGCTTGACATGGCCAGATTGGGCCAGTTTCCAGGCTAAAGCATGTTCTCTGGCTCCACTACCGATCACAAGAACTGTTTCAGCCATCTCTGCCGAAAGTATAAAAAGAGAAGTCAAGAAATAACATATTAGCGGCATAAGCAGAATTGTTTTATGGCTATAGAAAGTTGGGAAGATAAAGATAAATAGAAAACAAAATTATATACACATACAAATCCACAACAAAACTTCCCAGCTGCAACATAGCGCAAAAACTGCAGTTGTCACATTCCGAATAACTATTAATGACAGCAATCAGCAACATGAACTAGAAAAAGGCAACAAAGTGCAGTGTCCCTGGAAGAACCAATGCACTATAAGGCTATGTGCGCACTTACCGGATTTTTCGCGGATTTTGCCGCGGATTTGCTGCATGTTTCGCTGCAGAAAATGTTCATAACATCTCTGCAGTGAATCACCAGCAAATCCTATGGAGAAAAAAAATCCTGTGCGCACTGGGCGGAATTTGACAGCTGCGTGTTTTGCTGCGGGAATCCCGCAGCAAAAACAAGTGCATGTCACTTCTTTTCCGCACAGCGCTGCGGGATTTCTCTCCATTGACTCAATGTTAATCAAGAAATCCCGCAGGGAATAACGCAGGCAGCAAATTCTGTGCGGTTCACTGCGTTTTCCTGCGTTATTCCCTGCGGTATTTTGCGGTTTACCTCCGGTAATGTGCATCACTTGCTGCGGTTTTGCAGGGAAGTGATGTCATTACAGGAAGAGGAAGCCGTGCACAGAGTAAACACACACACAGATCACACACATCACAGACACAGAACACAGACACAGACACATAGAACACACATAGAAAGAAAACGGAAATATAGGAAAAAAAGCACGTGGGCTCCGCTGCATATTTACCTTCCAGCCGAGGTAAGCACACAGCGGCGGCCCGGTACTCTCAGGCTGGGGAGGGAGAGGGGCAGGGGTAATGTCCCCCGCCTCACTCCCCCTCCGGCAGCCGAGAATATCAGCCGCAGCTGCCCCGGCACTGTCGCATGCAATATGAGACAATACCGGCGTGTCCTCGGCTCTTCTTGCCACCGTGTAGCAGTGGTGGCAAGGTAATACAAGGGGTTAATGATGGTGGGGGACCACCGCCATTAACTCCAGGCTTGATCATGGCAGCGTCTATGACAGCTGACATGATCAACCCGTAAGTAAAGTGAAGAAAACACAGACACCGAAAAATCCTTTATTTTAAATAAAACAAACAAGCCTCGTTCACCATTTTATTAACCCCTCCCGCACCAAAGCTCCGGCGTAATCCAGGTCCGACGTCCAGCGCTGCTTCCATCCAGCCGCGACTGTCACAGAGACAGGCTGAATGAAAGCAGCAGAGGTAATTACCGGTCATTTCCCACGGCCGGTAATGTGAACTCACTGCCGACCGTGGGAAATGCAGCGATCTGTCATCTATCTCTCTATCTATCTATCCCTCTGTCTGTCTATCTATCTATCCCTCTATCTATTCTTCTGTCTATCTACTCTCAGAATTAAATGACTTTTTTTTTTTTTTTTTTTTTTTCTTCAATGTGCTTTATTGCATTGAAAGCAATAAAGCACATCCCAACCCGCACGCGGCAAAACCGCGGCAATACCGCGAATAATACCGCGGTAAAACCGCAGCAAACCGCGGCAAACCGCATGCGGTTTTCGGGTGCGGTTTCCCGCGTTTTTTTACCGCGGGTGCGGTAATCTTTGAGGGCATGCGGAATTTTCTCAAGAAAATTCCACTTCCCAGTGCGCACAGAGCCTTAAGATAAACTATTTGAGTATATATATATATATATATATATATATATATATATATATATAAAATTTCATTTATATAGCGCTATTAATTCCACAGCACTTTACATACACTGGCAACACTGTCCCCATTGGGGCTTACTATATATATATATATATATATATATATATATATATATTTAGATTGTAAGCCCCAATGGGGACAGTGTTGCCAGCGTATGTAAAGTGCTGTGGAATTAATAGCGCTATATAAATGAAAATTTTTATTATATTATATATATATATATATATATATATATACACACACATATATACATACACGCACTATACAAACTATAGTAAGTGCACTATGCATGCAGTACATATATAGCACATACAGTAGAGCTGTAGTTACACTCACCCCCAGCTCAGTATACAGCCGTCTGATGCACTCAGCCGCCCCCACGTGTCTATGCGACCCCCAACTGACTGCACAGCCCCATATGTAGCGGTTACAATGCACCACCACACTGCCCCCTGCCGGCCGCGTGTATATCACAGCCCGTACAGCTGCAGACTCTCACCCGGGATTTGCTGCAGAGCTGCCGCTTCTCCGTACTGGGCGGGTATGATAGTTAATATTACTGCCTATGTCCCGGTATTAGTAGCACTCACCGGGAAGTATCACAGCAGAACCGACCCACGTGTTCTGTACAGGACCCACCGGGGAAAGGAGGAAACCTACAGCGGGCAGCGCGGATCTGTGTCTCCAGCGCCACCTGCCGGTCGGAAGACTTTACTGAACTTTTGAAAAGTTTTTTAAACTTGAGACAGTGCATAGCAAGAGTCTAATGATAATTATTCCTACATGTCCTCATTTATGACTGATTTATTTTATTCATACAGGGTGTTTTTGATTATTTTTTTTTAGCCAAAGAAAACATGCATTAAAAAAATCAACAGTTTAAGAGGTGATTTAAAGTTATTTATAGGCTGGTAACATGTCGCACAACCAAAAAACTTTGTGCAACTTATCGTACTGCTATTTTTTTTGCACTGTTGAAGGTCATTTAATAATAGGGCGTAAAAAAAGCAAAAGAGCTGGACAAAAAGTATGAGTTTGTGCAAAATTAAGGCTACATGCGCACGCTGCGTTTTTTTGCTGCGTTTTTGGCTGAAGTTTTGTTGTCAGAACTTTCTGAAATTTGACTTCCCAGCAAAGTCTATGAGAAGTCACATTTGCTCTGTGCACATTGCAGTTTGTCAGCGTTTTATTTGTCAAAAGTTTGTGACAAAAAAATGCAGCATGTTCATTCTTCCTGCGTTTTTGTCAACATTTGTCACAAAAACGCAGCAAAAACGCATGTTGTCAAAAACGCACCTACAATTACAAGCATTTTTTGTGACATTTCCAGGCTCTCTCTGACAAGGTGCAGTTTTGGCTGCAGTTTTGGCTGCAGTTTGTGAACACAAAAAGATGCAGCGTGCGCATGTATGCTGCTACATGGCATGTATCATGGGACGGCTCCTGGTATCGTACAGGACACAGAAGGATGGAAATACAGGAGCAAAGTCCAAGGAAGGGACAGAATTTTGTAACAGGTCAAAATTACTTTATTCTCTGTACAAAGATCCCTGTAATCTTCGATAGAGTAAGGTGGTACCGTCACACTAAGCGACGCTCCAGCGATCCCACCAGAAACCTGACCTGGCAGGGATCGCTGGAGCGTCGCTGCACGGGTCGCTCGTGAGCTGTCAAACAGGCAGCTCTCACCAGCGACCAGTGACCAACCCCCAGCCAGCAGCGACGCGTGGAAGCGATGCTGCGCTTGGTAACTAAGGTAAATATCGGGTAACCAAGCAAAATGCTTCGCTTGGTTACCCGATATTTACCTTGATTACCAGCGCACATCACTTAGCGCTGGCTCCCTGCACTCGTAGCCAGAGTACACATCGGGTTAATAAGCAAACCGCTTTGCTTATTTACCCGATGTGTATTCTGGCTACGAGTGCAGAGATCAGGGAGCCGGCACTGGCAGCCTGAGAGCGGCGGACGCTAGTAACTAAGGTAAATATCAGGTAAGAAGGAAAAAAGGTGATCCAGCTCAAGTGGGGCAAAGTCCGGCATGCAAGGATAACACTCTGGCAGTGCAAGGGTCCAATAGAAGAAAGAAGAATCCAGCTTCCGGGGTAGTAGTAAAGCTGAGGCAAAATTTTATTAAAGGACGTAAAAATTAATGTGATGACAAGGACAAGAATAGGGAGTCCATATGCGGCATAAGGCTACGCATTTCGAACGCTGCCTGCGTTCTTTGTCAAGCCTGGCTTGACAAAGAACGCAGGGAGCGTTTGAAACGCGTAGCCTTATGCCGCATATGGGCTCCCTATTCTTGTCCTTGTCATCACATTAATTTTTACGTCCTTTAATAAAATTTTGCATCAGCTTTACTACTACTCCGGAAGCTGGATTCTTCTTTCTTCTAAATATCAGGTAACCAAGCAAAGCACTTTGCTTGGTTACCCGATATTTACCTTGGTTACAGCTTACCTCAGGCTGCCAGACGCCGGCTCCTGTTCCCTGCACATTCAGTTCGTTGCTCTCTCGCGGTCAGACACAGCGATGTGTGCTTCACAGCGGGAGAGCAACAACTAAAAAATGGTCCGGGACATTCAGCAACAACCGGCGACCTCACAGCAGGGGCCAGGTTGTTGCTGGATGTCACACACAGCGACATCACTAGCAACATCGCTGTTGAGTCACAAAAAACGTGACTCAGCAGTGATGTTGCTAGCGATGTCGCTTAGTGAGACGTGGCCTTTATCAAATCTCCCCCTCAGGGGAGTATAAAGAAAGCCCCATGACCACAATAAGCCAGTGTGATATGAAGAAAAAGTGTCCATTTCTTCTCTGTCACAGGAGCCTTTTTTTTCAGGCCGCATGTTACTCGTGCCACTGTGAGCAGCCTGTGAGGCCTAAGCATGTTGCCATGGCTGCAGCATCTCCGGACTTGTCTCCCATTGAGCACATCTGTGACATCATTGGTCAGCAATTGCACGGGCGCTGCCAGCAGCGGATCTTGATGATTTACACACGTACATTCAGCGTGGCAGAACTTTCCTCGAACAACCATTAGTAACCTCAGTGATAGACAAGGTTATAAGTGCGGAAAATTCTGTGAATGGTGCTCATTGAAAACACACCAGTGCCAGTGTCTCCCATGTGAGGTATAGTATAAACACACGATCCCCAATGTGTCCCATGTAATGTATAAACACACACATACAGTGCATGCAAGCCCAGTGTCTCCAATGTGATGTATACAGCAGTCTTTATATCCATGTAATGTATATACAGCAGTCTCTGTGTCTCCCATGTGATTTGTATATACACACACCCCAGTGTCTTATGTGATGTATACAGCAGTTTTTGTATCAATGTGATGTACATACATGAAAGAGAACGAAAAATGAAGGAGCATTTAAAGGCTGATTATAAAAATATAACAACTTTATTAAATACAAAAATTGTAAATGAATACAGATTTTTCAAAATTACAAAATGAGGGTGCTAGATGTTATAATGGGTGAAAACCCACATGTTAATGGGGGGCCCAGGCAAGCATCACAAGGGTAATGGGAAGTCCAAAACAGGGGGCTCTATATAAATATATCATATGGCTAACAAAAAAGGCCTCTAGCCACTATGGATTCCAAAGGGGATTTAAACTTAATGAATCCAATTCCATGCAACTGACCAGTGTCAGTCTAAGTATATCTAAGAGGCAACATATAAAGTCAGCCAAAAGTAAATCGCCCTAAGACTTACCCATAACTCAGGTGATGGTCACCCAAAAATCCCACACCAACATGAAAGACCCTCCAACGCGCGTTTCGCTGCACAATAGAGGTTTTAGCTTCTTCAGGGAAGGTGATGTACATACAGCAGGCTCAGGGTCTCCTATAGGACACCGCCACTGAATATGGATCCATCTTATACTACTTTCCTGTTATATATCCCTTTGTAATTCCGTGATGAATCATTCTACTCTTTTTGTGATAGATTATCATGTTCACTCCTTGGGTGTGTGCTAGTTTAATGCCATATAATATTGCCCCTTATTATCACATTCTATGGGTTTGACCATCATGTCATCACATCACTTTGTGTATTATCATAAATATGAACAATGGGCTCCCCCTTGTGTTCACGTGGTGGTGGGACAGTTTTACTGCTGCTGTTCTGTTTCTGTATACCAAGCTTCTCTGGCTGCTCCACTGCGCAGACGCACACTTTTGTTGATGTGGCGCCCTAGGACCTGGTCGCCACAGCAGCATTGCCCTCCCAAAGGGTTAATGCTGAGCCTGGAGGTAATTGGGAGATCCATTGGCCAGCAGGTTTAACACCCAACACAGTTCTCCCTCCGGCCAGCAGGGGGAGCTCTGAACCTGGAATTCCAGGGAGCCTTCCTCTACCTGACCAGAGGGAGGAAGTGCAGCCAGTCTGTAGGGAGTAGTGGAAGTGAACAGACGCAGAGTGAGCTGTCCTGTGAATCTGGGGCCTAGAGCTGGAGCAGCTTGGCCCAGAGAAGCAGGAATAGCTGAGAGGCAGCAGAGAGACTCAGACATCGGAGTCTGTGGTTGCCAGGGTATAAAATCCGCCCCTGGTAGCCGAGTCCGAAGGGCAGGAGAGCTGCAAGCCCCTGGCCCAGAAACATCCAAGGTACAGCTGCAGCATCAGGGCCCGGTGTGGACTCCAGCGGAGAAGCACCAGAGAGAGGGTCTGCGCAGCCACCTACAGAAAGAAGGGACGTGCCATCGGTCCCAGCAGCAAAGAGGGCCATTGCTGGATTCAGAGAAGCAGGGTCCTATCATCACAAAGCAAAGTACAGGAGTAGGCCTCATACTCAGCTGGCCAGAAAGATCATCCCAAGTACTTCCAGGCCGACCGGATCCCCATCACCACCTGTAACGGTCTCCCAGGACTGGACTGTTCCCAGAGTAAAAGAGGAGAAGGTAAAGAGACTGTTGTTTGTGCCTGGTTCTTTCCTCGCCTGTCGGCCCTGCACCGTGTTAGCCACACAACACCATAGACTTTCACGGGCACCAACTGTATCCCGGGGCATCGCTCCACCTGTGGGGAGCAGTAACATCATAGCTGCCATAACATCACCCCGGAGTTCTCCCATAGCAGCGGCGGCTTAATAGCCGCATACCACAGGTGGCGTCACGAACATTAACTTCAACTCATCAGCCACATATTCAACTGACACCCACCAGGGCCACGGAGCCGGGCCCAGCCACCACTGACTACCACCGGACTAGTCCGGCCCGGCACCGGGTGTCCCCTAGCCCTGGGGTGGGCGAGTCAACTTCTGGCGTCACGAACAGGATTTCGTGCCCGGTTCCACCGGGTACTGTGCGCCTGAATAATTGCGCTTTAAAGACTGTATTACTGCGTGTTTCACTGTTTGAAAACTGCCGCCGCCATTATCCTCACTGAGCGCAGGAAGAAGGGGGGCGTGCCTGACAAAGAGCGCGAAGGGAGCGCGCCATCAGAGCAGAGCGCTGTTAACCCCGCGCGACCCGGAAGGAAATTTGAAAAGTGAACGGAGCCTGGTAAGGTTCACTAAGGGGGAGGAAGATGTCCGACGCAGAGGGAGGGCAGGTGGCTGCCATAGCCCGAGACGCCGCAGCGCCCGCCGAAGCGATCCCTGTCGCCGTCGCCCCATCCCCCGCTGTAGCGCCGGTAATGCCGATCACCATGCCGTACATACCGGGCGCAGAATGGCTGCCGCAGTATTCCGGGGAGTCCCATACCTTGAGCGACTTCAGAGAAAGCCTGCACAGCTTATTCCGGGTGTATCCGCTGACTGAGAGCCAGAAGGTGGGCATATTAATGGGACAGCTAGCCGGCGCAGCCCAGCGTGAAGTGAAGTCCTGGCCTGATACAGATAAAGGGACAGTAACCCAGATACTGGCCAAGCTAAAGAGTACTTTTGACACCCGCACCGCAGCAGAGATAAAGATGAGATTCTTTGGGTGCAAGCAGCGGCCCACAGACAGCATAAGGGACTATGCCTTAAACCTGCAGGAGGCCCTGAAAGCGGTTAAACAAGTGGACCCAGAGAGTGTACGTGAAGAACACAAACTCCTAACTGAGCAGTTCATAGAGGGGCTCCTGTCAGATGCCCACAGGACCCAGCTGCGTATCATGGTCCTGCAGAACCCTGCTCTGGACTTTGCAAAGTTTAAGGACCAGGCCATCCGGGTACTGAGAGAATCTACACCGAATGACCCAGTGCCCCTCCGGCCTCTTGCTATCACGTACCCCGGGGTGGTGCCTGCAACACGAGCCACTGCAGGGGCTGAGGCGCAGTCCCTGGATAAGGATCCCACTGCAGAGCTCAGACAGCAGTTCCAGGAGCTGACCAAGACTGTAGCTGCCCTTGCCAAGATCGTGCAGTCCCTACAAGTGACCCCATCGCCTGCAAAAATCGAGTTGGCCTCCAGCCCAGATGACGTCCCATGGATGCGACAGAGGAGGGTTCCGCCGACCCGAGGCAGAGACACAGACCGGTATGATTCAACGGGACAACCGATCTGCCGCCGCTGCAGCCAGGCGGGCCACATTGCACGATACTGTCCTTTAAATGGGCCGAGCCTGGGGCCAGGAGCCGACCCCCAGGTGTAAGGAAGCCCGGCTCAACCCCCAGCCGCAGCAAGTATGTGGGAGGACGACCGGTCCTTCCTATTGTGCTGGATGGGATCCCTTTGAATGCCCTCCTGGATACTGGGTCCCAGGTAACGACCATCCCCTATAAACTGTACAAAAGATATTGGGCTGATTCAGACATTGACCATGGCCCAGATGATGATTTAACAATTGTGGCCAGTAATGGTCAGCCCTTACCTCAAATTGGGTATAAAGAAGTAACCATTAAAGTGGGGCGGGTGGAATTGCCATGTCAGGGGATGATAATTGTAGATATTGATCGCAAAGAATCTGACCCGCTGGTAACCATTGGTACAAATGTGATAGAAAATTGTATTGCCGAAGTGATAATTTTGTTGCAGCAGGCGTCTGAAACTGCCAGCTCCGGGCAGCAGCGTGCCCTACAGAGGGAGATCAGAGCCCTGATGAGGAGGCAGCAGGTGGAGCTGGCCGGAGGAGAAATTGGCAGTGTGAGGGTAAGTGACCCCCTACCCATTGCAATACCCCCAAGAAGTGAAATGTTGATATGGTGTCGGGCAGCAATAGGCCTCAAGGGTCAGGATTACCATGCCTTGGTAGAACCGGTGTATTCAGACAGTAGGCCTGGAGTCCTGATAGCCAGAGGGGTAGCAGACGTCCGCAAGGGGAGAGTGCCCATCCGTGTCCTGAATTGTGGGGAGGAGGAAGCCAAATTGCCCCGGTACGCCACTGTAGCAAAACTGTACACTGTCAGCAACAACACCATCAAAGCAGTGGAACCCTTGATCCCGTCCGACCAGGCGGAAGACAAGGGCTCCAAGGGGCAGCTGGAAGACTGGTGCCAAAACTTACATGTGGGCACCGACTCCACCCCCTCACACCAAAAGAATGGGGTTTACCGGGTGGTACAGGAGTACGAGCGGGTCTTCAGCAAACACCCCCTAGATTTTGGGCAGGTGAAAGGGGTTAAACATCAAATCCCCACGGGTGATCATCCTCCCGTTAAAGAGAGATACCGCCCTGTACCCCCCGCACAGTATCAGCGTGCCAAAGAAATGTTACGGGAAATGAAGGAGGCTGGGGTTATCAGAGATAGTTGTAGCCCCTGGGCAGCTCCACTAGTGCTCGTAAAGAAAAAGGATGGTACAATGAGAATGTGTGTAGATTACAGGCAAATTAACCGCATTACACATAAAGATGCTTATCCCCTACCCAGAATAGAGGAGTCACTAACAGCCTTAAAGTCAGCTAACTATTTCTCCACCTTGGATCTCACCAGTGGGTATTGGCAGGTTCCCGTGGCAGAGGCGGACAAGGAGAAGACTGCATTCACGACGCCGATGGGCCTCTGCGAGTTCAACTGCATGCCATTCGGGCTCTGCAACGCCCCAGGGACATTCCAACGGTTGATGGAGTGCTGCTTGGGCCACCACAACTTCGAAACCGTGCTGTTGTACCTGGATGACGTCATAGTCTACTCCAAGACTTATGAAGACCACCTGAAGCACTTAGCAGAAGTGTTCGAGTCTTTGTCAAAATATGGCCTGAAGATCAAGCCGTCCAAATGTCACCTCTTGAAGCCAAAGGTACAGTACCTGGGTCATGTGGTCAGCGCAGAAGGTGTGGCACCTGATCCGGAGAAAGTCACCGTAATCAAGGACTGGCCAAGACCCACCACGGTAAAGGAGGTGCGGCAGTTCCTTGGGCTGGTGGGCTACTACCGAAGGTTCATTGATGGTTTCACCAAGATAGCAGCGCCCCTTCAAGATCTCCTGGTGGGCCAGCCAAAGCAGGCTAAGAAGCAGAGCCCTCCATTTGAATGGAGCAGCCAACTAGAAACCTCCTTTGTCCAGCTGAAAGGGGCTCTCACGGGAGAAGAAATTCTGGCCTACCCTGACTACAGCCAGCCGTTTGTACTGTATACAGACGCCAGCAACGTGGGCCTGGGAGCCGTTTTGTCCCAGGTGCAGGGAGGCAGGGAGAAGGTGATAGCGTACGCCAGTAGGAAGCTTCGGCCCACAGAAAGGAATCCAGAAAATTACAGTTCCTTCAAGCTGGAGTTCCTCGCTATTGTTTGGGCAGTGACTGAACGCTTCAAACACTATCTGGCGTCGGCCAAGTTCACCATCTTCACGGACAACAATCCGTTGACACACCTGGCAACAGCCAAGTTAGGGGCGTTGGAACAGCGATGGATGGCCCGGCTGTCTAACTTTGACTTTACCATCAAGTACCGGGCTGGCAAGAAGAATAACAATGCTGATGCGCTGTCCAGAATGCCTCACTTACCCGAATCTGGAGAAGACCTGGATGAACTCGAAGAGATAGAGTTACCGGCTTTCCATCATCAGGGCGTTTCCCAGTGTGAGCATGCTGTGGGAGTGAAGCGCTCGAGCCAACACGAGGTCCCGGTTAACCCATTACTCCACCATAATTGGGAAGAGACACAGAACGGTGACCCGGCGGTGCGATTGGTCAAAGAAAAGCTAGCACAAGCTGAGACTCATCTTGGTCCAGATGCTCCAGAAGAAGCCCAGCAGTTGTGGAAAGAGAGGGGACGACTGTTCACCTACCAAGGCAAGCTCTGCAAGAGACACGTCAACTGGCGAACAAATGAACTTGTCTGGCAGATCGTGGTTCCGCAGAGGGATGCTCCAATGGTCCTAGCAGCTTATCATGATAACGCAGGCCACTTTGGGTGGAAGAAGTTGGAGGCCCTACTCCGTGATCGGTTCTATTGGGTGCACATGAGAAAGGTGATCGAGAAGTGGTGCCGAGACTGTGGCCCGTGTAACCTGAGGCGGAAGGATGATGCCAGCCAAAGGTCTCCCCTACAGCCAATTGTTACGAAGCAGCCCCTGGAGTTGGTGGCCCTGGACCACGTGAAGTTAACACCAAGCCGGTCAGGCTATGTGTACGCCCTCACAATTGTGGACCATTACTCTCGTTTCCTGGTAGTAGTGCCTGTGAAGGACCAGACAGCCAGAACAGCAGCTAAAGCGTTCCAGGCATCCTTTTGCCGGCCTCACGGTTATCCGGAAAGGGTACTGACCGATCAAGGCCCTGCGTTCGAGGCGGAGGTGTTCCAAGAGTTTTGTAACATGTACGGTTGTAAGAAAATCAGAACAACACCGTACCACCCCCAAACCAATGGACTGTGCGAGAAAATGAACCATGTGGTTATTGATATGCTGAAGACTCTACCTCTGGAAGAAAGGAACCAATGGCCAGAGAAGCTGCCAGATCTGGTCGACCTGTACAACCATATCCCAGTAAATTCGACCAACTGCAGCCCCGCTTACCTGATGCGAGCCAGACCTGGCAGGTTGCCTGTAGACTTTGAGATGGGGACTGTGTCGCCTGAGGCGGTTCAAGAAATAGAGGATTGGGATACAGAACGGCAGCAGCAGTACCGTAAGGTCCAGGAATGCGTAGAGAGGAGCCTGTCTCAAGCCAGAACAAGACAAGAGCAGCAGTACAATCAAACGGCCCCAGCAACTCCCTTAGCACCTGGAGAACAAGTCCTCAAGAAGAAGCGGAGGACGCAT